>NC_043712.1:62387246-62448855 GCF_006229205.1 Suricata suricatta
CACCAAAGACTTAATCATCCATTTCCTATATAAAAGGTAGCTACTTTTTTGCATGGACCTCAAGTATATTGTAGTATAGAGGTGGAATTTAAGGAAAGGCATTAAGCAGGCTGAGTTTTAGCTTATGGGCAAGTAATAAATTGTATCATGTATCTTGAATGTATCATAGATAGGCTGCAATATAACGATCACCACTTCAGATAGATGTGAAATTAGGTGATTAACTAGTTGTTACATAACCTTCTAATTTCTGTATAAGTCTAATTACATGAAATAGAAGTTGGGGTTCTGATTTTTTACTTTGCTTTTCTGTTTGGAGTGTAATTGTAACTACTGTAGTGTAAATGATGGAAAATAATTGCATATGTTAAAAAAATAAATAAACGAAAAAAAATAAAACTCAGGTACAAATTGCAAAGGGTAGTATCTTTTCATTAAGCAGAGATTTTGCTTCATCAGTGAACTATTTTACCGAATGTGAATCGTATCTTTAAATTGCAGCTTACTGTTCTTTTTAAGTTGTTTTAGAACTAATAAACAAATTAAGATAACCATGATTATAAGTGATTAGTACTGAAAATAATATTACTGTGCACGGGGAGTATTAAAAACTGACCCAGCTGGGATCAAAGACACCACCAACGATGAGAACAATGTTTATTTCTCTCCACCATGACTAATCAGTCTGGAATTGCAGCTCATAGGACATGGCCAATCTCTTTCTTCAGGTCTGGAACCGAATGGAGAGCTGACTGGCTGAATTGAACATTTCCATACTGTTTCTCCTGAGACACACAGCAATGCGCAGGTACTAATTTTCTACCAAAGAAGAGCAGAAGAATCAGAACTATTCACTCACTCACTCACTTACTGATTTGACAAATCGTCATGAAGTGCCTACTACTGCATATCAGACACAGTTCTGGAAGTTTGGGAGCATAACATTTTTAGCCTCGAGGAACTTCAATTCTAGTTTTCGGGGGGGGGGGGGGCGCGTGCAGTGAATCGGACAATCACAACCAGGTAAAATATATATTAGGTCAGAGGTGGTGAAGGATGTGGGGAACAGTAAAGCAGGGAAGGGGGAGTGGCACGTGTTTGGGGGGACTGTTTAAATACAGTGGCTGGGGAAGGACTCACCCTAAAATGGTGACACATAAGCAGAGGCTCAAACAGGGGAGGGAAAAGGACTTTGGAGAGCCTGAAATTTAGGGAAAAGGAATTTAAACAGCTGGCCTGTCAGTGCCATGGCTCTGAGAACAGGAAGCCCATGTGGGTAGAGAGAAGGGACACCAAAGGAAGAGGCAGGAAAGAGGCTGGAGAAAGTGGGGTCAGGTGTGCGGGCCACATGCACTGAGGGCCTTTCCTGTTAAACTCCAGGAGAAAAGCTGAGGAAGAACATGATCTGGCAGGTTTTACAGGGATCAGGCTGTCACTACATGATTAGATCACAGGAGGTATGCAAACCTGGGAGCCAAATCTGGTCTTCCACCTGTTTTTTGTACAGCATGAGAGAGAAGAACAGCTTTTATATTTTTAGGTAGTTAAAAAATGTCCCCCAAAAGTGCTATTTTGTGACATGTGAAAATTATGTGAAATTTGAGTTTCAGCATCCATTTACTTGTGTCCATTTATCTGTGATTGTTTATGTGTTCCAAGAGCAAAGATGAGTAATTGTAACAGGACCGCAAGACAGGCAAAACCTAAACTATTTACTATTTGGCCCTTTACAAGAAAAAGAAGTTTTGCCAACATGTGCACTGAGACCACAGTGAGTGGATGATGATCACTTGGGCCAGAGTCCAGCAGAGGTGATGATGAGAACTGGCTGGACTGGGGATATATCTTGACAGTAGAGGCAGCAGAATTCAGTGACAAACCCAACAGAGCGTGTGAGGGAAAGAAGGAGTCAAGGGTGACCCCCGGGAAGGAGCTTGTGCATTGAGCATTGGGGTTGCTTTTGACTAGGGTAGGGAAGCTCCAGGGAGAGCAGGGATTTTGTGGGTGAGGAGACAAGAGTTCTACGCACCGCGGTTTTGTCTTGGTGGTGACCTTTGTGTGCTCTTTTTCATATTCACCTAATTCAGCTCTTAGCTTCAGGGATCTAACATAAATGACTAGCTGTAATTATCAGATCCTCCTACTCACTGACATGCAATTTAAAGTTACCTGTATGTTAGATAGAGCAAGAGATCAGGTTAACCGAGGAGACTTCGCATGGGTCGTAATGCACAAAGGTGTGTCAATAAAATAAAAACAATGGTTACACAGCGTTACATTAGGTTGTTTTGCCCTAGAAGCTGATTTTGAGACACATATTGATGTGCTGGAGTTCATTTGGAAGGTAATCTCAAAAACTAAGCAGGAGTGCTTGGGTGGCTCAGTTGGTTAAGCCTCCTACTCTTGATTTTGGCTCAGGTAGTGACCTCACGGTTTGAGTTGGAGCCCCATGCGGCACTCTGTGCTGACAGTGCAGTCTGCCTGGGATTCTCTTTCTCCATCCCTTCCCTGCTCACTCTCTCGCTCTCTCTCTCCCTCTCAAAATAAATAAATAAACATTTATTTTTTAAAAGAACATTTAGCCAGAGTGAGGTGGGAGGGGCTGGAGATTAGTTAAATCACCAATGGTTGATGAGTTCATGATTGATGGACTTTTATGTCATGAAGCTTCCATAAAAATCCAAAAGGGGATGAGGTTTGGAGAGCTTCCAGGATGCTGAGCACATGGAAATCCGGGGCAAGTGGCATGTCTGAAAAGGGCATGGAAGCTCCTAGCACTTTCCCACATGCCTTGCCCTAATGGATCTCTTCCATATGGCCGTCTTGAGTTATATCCTTTTATAACAAAACGTGCAATCTAGTAAATAAGTGTTTTCCTGGGTTCTGTGAACAGCTCTAACAAATTAGTTGATTAATTTGTTAGAATTAGAATCTGAGGAGGGCTTTGTAGAATTCATAGTCAAAGTGCAGGTGACAACTTGGACAGGGGATTGACATCTGAGTGTGAGTGGTGGAGGGAGAGGGAGACCAGTCTACTTATCTCCAGGTAGACAGTGTCAGAATTCAGTTAAATTGTAGGACACTCAGATGGTATTGCAGAACTGGTTGGTGTGGGGAGTAAAACCACGCATTTAGAGGACAGAAGTGCTCAGAGTATTGTGTATCACTATAGAGTTCTTCCTTTACAACAACCCAATGGCTCTGAATGCCAAATAAGTCACTGAAAGCCTACCAAGTTTTGAGTCTTAGTGAGAACGAAAACTTGCTTAAACATTTTCTGTTGCATCATCTGGATCTTCTAAGGATTTCCATTTGTCCTACTAAGTTAGGAATGTATAAAATATGCAGTGATTTAAAGGAAAAGAAAACTCGTAGTTCCATAAAATTGCAAGGTTTGTCATGGAAAGGATGTCCACAGAGAAGGCAGTGAATAGTAAGCATGGCAGGAGCACATTTCAGTTGCACATGCAGTTCATAGAGAACTAGAGGAAAAGCAGAGCTCCCCAAACATGGTCTTATTTTTAGTTTAGATAGGAGCCACCATCATTTGTTAGGGAAATCAACCATTTCTGAATCTTAACTAGATAATTAGTGTACAAACATGCATTTTGATCAAAAAAAGTTCAGCTCAAAGAATGTACAATTAATTTAAAACCATTTTCCCCTGAAAAGATTAATTTTTTAAAAAATTTTTAGTCAAGGAGTGCCTGTGACTTTTAATCTTGGGGTTGTGAGTTCAAGCCCCATGTGGAGGGTAGGGCTTACTTAAATTAAAAAAAAAAAACTTTTGTCAAAACAGCTCGTATGTGAAAGGATTTCAGCTCTTCATTAATTTAGATGAGATAATATTTTGTGGAAGAAGGTCTTTAGAGTGGGGTTCAACTAATGCCACCCGCTCACCTTGAATGTGTGAAAGCTAGAGCATTCCACCTGCTGGTAGTGGCTGGAGATCCAAAACTACCTCATTCTCAAAACCCTTCGACTATCAAGTGTCAGAGGTGCTGTGGGAAAGGGAGGTCAGTGCAGGGAAGGGTACTGAATGGGAAAAGCTGGCTCAAGAGGCCTGTTCAGCGAGCGAATGATAGACAGAACCCAGAAGAGCATTGGGGCTTTGTTCCCATTAAAAGCAATTCTTTGGGGTGGCCTGCCATTAATCAGGCACAATGAAGGGACACCAACCAAACTCGGAGGCTGCAGAGGTGGGCAGCTGCTGGCTGAGGGGCAGACCAGGAATTCTGTATGCCAGTGCCTTCCCAGAACGGACACAAAGAAATGGAACATATGGCCGCAGTAGACTATTCAGCAGAAGCTGTGGGATATAAGGTGGGCGGGGGAGACACCTGTGCTGGTGAGGTTGTTCTTTAAGACTGAGGCCAGAAAGCCTTGGAGGAGCCACTCAGAGTGCTTTGAGGAGAGGTGTTTTGCAGTAGTTGTAATGGAAAAAGGGATTATTCTGCTGCATACTCGGCCTCCAAGGCTTCACAAGAGAAAAGCCTGTAAGGATATACCTCTAGGAACCTGCTCTCACAACTCCCTGGGTCCAAGCCAGCATCCAATGCCCTGAGGCAGGACCAGTGTTGCTATCACCCACCTGTAAGCCATGAGCACTGTTTCCATTGCAGCCTCAGGCCACCCCTTCTAGCAGAGCTAGGACCAGCTTTCACAGGGACATTACCTTCCTGAAGGCCGGACATTTTGTTTTCAATATCGAATGACTTTCCAGACTTATATAAATTGTTTACAGTTTTTGCCCATTTTTCTGGTGAAATGCTTATCTTTTTCATATTGATTTGTAAGAGCTTTTCTATGTTAGCAAAAAGAAACATCAACCTGTCCTAACTGTTGCAAATATTCTGTTAGCTTTCATTTCTAAAAATTTCTGTGGCATTTTATGACATGCAGGATTTTATGTTTTTATGAAGTGATAGCCAAGGTCTTTAGTTTTATGATTCCTTTCTTCACTCTTATGTGACTAGGTAAATATCCACCTGTATTTTTGTAGTTCACTGATGTTTTTATTTTACAGATTTAACTCTTCAGACCATCTGGAATGCATTTTGGTGTGAGGTAGGAAATTTAACATTTTTTTCCTCAAATGGTTAACCAGTAGTATCAGCCATGAGCTACTGACTTGTTAACAAGGTAGAGGATTTTATTCCTCAAAATGCTTCTTGAGTTCTTTATTAAAATGAGAAAATATCTGTTTCCAAGGAATTGCCATGTGCTTTTGTCCATTGGCAATTCTAGATTCTCTGGCCATCCTAGAGAGATCTGGGAGAAGAGGCAAGTGGACACAGAAGTCCTAGTGGCCAGTGAGGTACTACACTGTGATACAGTGTGGAAGAGAGAAGAGCTTTTAAAGGAGAGAGTGGGGGAGCAATGAACATGCTGCATGTATGAGAGGAAGGAGAGAGATTTGGTAGCTACTGGGAATATTGAGCTTTGGGAAGAGAAAATATTTCTAGAGATATTTGGGAAGTTTTTTTAAAGATGAATTTTGTTAAGAAAATGTATAGTAAAATTTCTATCATTCTTCAAAGCATATTAATTTGAAAATGTTTTCATCGAATGAAACTGCAAAAACTGGACCACATGGGACATATATTTGGGTTACATTTGGATTGGTACCTCATTTGCAATACATTATGTCCTCTTTTACTTCCGATGTACTACTAAATTCTTAAATATACTAGAATTTCTTTCAACCCTGATTTCCCTTCTTCCTTGTACTCATGCCTACTTGAAATAGCACATGAAGTCTCATCATTTTTAACTTTCTGTAGTCCAGGTCATGAGGGGAATCAGTCAGTCATGAAGGAGACATCTAGATTATAGTAGAATTGAACCCCCAACAAAACACAATTGGAAATGGTACCTGGTTTGCCAGGTGAGAACAGAGGGCCACTTTTTCTTATTTTTTTTGTCATGCAGGTCTGAGTAGAACAATGGATGCTGGTATGACAGGTGTGCCAGACTGCCAGAACAAGTTAGGCTCACAGTGAGCATAACAGATCAGGGTGAAAGGAGGTTTATGTGATCAGGGGCCACAATACTGAAGGGCAAAAGGCTGTAACAACAGGATAGCAATATAGATACAAGATCTCAGGGATATCACCTGGAACTGAAATTTAAGAAATTCAAGGAAAAAGTATGTCTTGCAGTTACCATCATCATTAGGCTCCAAGAATGACCATAAGTATATCATGGACTTGGAAAAAATTCTAAGTCTTCTGTTGATCTGGAGTTACTTGTTATTTCTTTTATTTTAGACTCTTTTCTTTTGCACGGGAGTTTTACTGAGCCATCTTTAAAAGTATTCAGACTTAAAGTCAGAATTTACAATGAGTTTAAGAGAAAGTATTACAATAGTAAAGGTAAAAAATTTTTCAATAAAATTCCACACACCATTCTTTTTGTGCTAATGTATATCAAATACATCTTTTTTTCCCCTGGTCCTATGCTATCTTATTGTGTAGACACTCGATGATGTCCTCTTATTATAGAAAGTAATTTTTTCCTACCTTTTTGCTATTTCAAATAAATCTGGATTGAACAATTTTGTTTATAAGATGAATCAAATCAATTAATTGCTTTAAAACCATTATTGGCTATGACCCTGTTGCCCTTGGGATAAGCCATTCTATTAAATCTGACATATGAAGCTTTTTATAAACTAGCCCCAGTTTACCTCCTTTCAAGCTAGGATCTATGCCCCCAGGGCCTCCAGACTCAGCTCAGTTGTCCCCTCTTTTGTAAAAGCTCTTCCACCTTTTCCCAGGTCAAGTGCTCTGAGGAACCATAGCCCTTTACTCCCACACTGATGAAAATAGTCATCATAATTATTTTTCAAGATATTTCTCTTGCTCCGGAGTCAGGGTTCTGAAGCTAGCAAGTGGATTTCCTTTCCTGTTGTCCAGCCAATCTTGTGCCCAGC
Organism: Suricata suricatta; assembly: GCF_006229205.1. Taxonomy (NCBI): domain Eukaryota; kingdom Metazoa; phylum Chordata; class Mammalia; order Carnivora; family Herpestidae; genus Suricata; species Suricata suricatta. Next base: position 62,394,181 of record NC_043712.1, read on the forward strand.
ACCTACCACCGGGCCTGACACAGAAAAATAGTTGCTCAGAAAATGCTTGTTGAAAAAAATGTATCATTATTTGAAGGAGTTTTGTTGAATCACTGATCTTTTTAACTGAAGTTTCAATTCTCTCTCTTGGGTTTACCCCTTTTTAAAAGTCAGTAGACTACCGTCCAAGAGTAAACAGAACAAACAAGGCTGTAGCACCAGTAACAGTCCTCTTATAGCTGTCTAGAGTGTTACAAAGCCATCTCAAAGATCCCCTATTCGTGGTTTGGTGGGTTGGGCTAGACAAATGAGAGAATGTGCTGGAAAGAAAAGGAAAAAAAAAAGCAGAAGCTTTTCTATGAGGTCAGTCCCAGGACCATGTCTGCAACAGTTTCCTGTACAGCATAACCCAAAGTCTACTCTAGAATGGACCCTTGTGGGTATCAAGGTAATATCCTTTTTGAGGCCTGCCATCTTGGCAGGAGGTAGAAGTGTGGTGTTGGTTGGGGGACAGTAGTACTTTGGGACATGGAATTAGGAGTGGAGATGTTTTTAAGAAACTGGAAACATGGGGACAGACAGGACCTTGAAGTCCAGCAGGGCACCTGGATACCAGCCCATGAGGCCAAGGCTTCATGGCAAAAACTTGGTTCTGCATTCAAGACTTTGCCCTTCAATAATTTAGTTCAGTGGCTTCAGAACTTTGCAGTGATCCACAACAAGAAATAAAAGTTATATCCCAAGCCAAAACAAGATTATAAAAATAGGCATAACTAAAACAAAATTCTCATATTTATTTTCATATATGCAACATAGTCTGACATTTTCTATTCTATTCTATTCTATTCTATTCTTTCTATTCTAATTTTTAATGCTGATCATGGCACATTGCATTGATTTCAGGACCTTAAGTGTAAAAATCAGTGCCCAAGGATAACTGAAATAAGAACAATGTCTTAATTTCATGAGATTAGGAGTGTTTAGCTGCCAAATAGGAGGTTATTAGCCAAGGATGACTGTCATGTGTCCCATGACCATTAACCTTAAGTAAGAGATGAAGACTCAGAATCCTCAGTTGTTAAAAGAACACTGGCCATAACCTGTTAACTATTAATTGCATGTTGGGAAGAGACAAAGAGATTGAGAAGGAGAGAGGAGACTCATGCTTAGAGAGAGGAAAGACCCTTTCAGAAAGTTCGTCTTTGCCCTCCTTGGGTTGCCATGAGTGGAACGGTAGAAGCAGTAGGAGGAAGACATAGACAGTGCAGAATGTCAAAAGAGTCTTTCTGAAGAAGAAATTACTCGTACTCATCTTCTTGCTAAGCATACAAAATCACAATTTGCTAGCTGAGTTAATCTGGACATAGAAGCTCATTCTTGGTCCAGAGGAAGGAGGGGATTATAGGTAGGAGCTAAGCTGACAGCATGAACTTTTGAATAACACAAAGTTCACAAATATTTTTTCTCCCACTCCTGGGAAAGTAGAAGGAAATAAATTAGAGGCACATGCCAGGACCTTCAACCTCCCTGCCTCCCACTAACATCTAGAACAACTAAACATCAAGCATCCCTTAGTGGTTTCCTCTTTGTGTGAACATGCATGAGCGATGGGAAAGAGATATACTTGAGGCCAGTACATTTTTAACTCCCTGGGAGGTATTTTCTTTTAATCTAAACATGCCTTCATTTGGACCTTCAAAGATGAAATAATGAAGCAACTTTCCCTGAGTGCCATATCTTATTCTATCAGCAACTTTTTATAGACTTGAACACTACATCAATTAACACCTTTTAACTCAGGATAAACTCCTCCTCTGGGAACAGTTCTATCCTAAAGGAAATGTAGATATGGGAAGGGCCAAAATTGTACTATGGTTGTAGATTTAGGTATTATCCTCTATTCCAAGCAGCAACAGTAGAATTTGCTATGTTTAGAATATGCCACTGCCAAAGGCAAGTGCACCAAAAACAAAAAAAGAAAAAAGAAAACAAAACAAAAACATCCACACACACATCCACAATTTATTTTTTAATGTTTATTTATGGGGGGGGAGGGGCAGAAAGAGAGGGAGAGAGAATCCCAGGCAGTCAGTGCAGAGCCTGACGTGGAGCTGGAACTCATGAACAATGAGATCATGATCTGAGCTGCAACCAAGAGTCAGATGCTTAACCAACTGAGCCACCTAGGGGCCCCTTATTATTTTTTTTTTTGCATAAAACTGTATTTCTATTTGAAGCCCTCGTTTTACCACCTGGCAGAAGCTTAATGTTTCTCAATTCAGGATAAGTTCTTTGCAGCATTTTCCAGCTTCCCATTTCTCCCTTGGGTTGTACCTTATGTTCTGGAAGCCCTATGTTGGATTCCTGGCTGTCAAGGATGATATCCTGCCATTCCCTGAAGTGCCACCCACCTCCAGCTGGGCTGGTCCCACGCTGGCTGCTCCTTGCTGCACACAGAGCCAGTCCTTAGCAGGTCCATGTGTCCCACTTTCTCCAACATCTCTTCCTTTTTGGTGTTTCAGGAATATTCAGCTTCTCTCTACCAAAGTGGAAATTCTCATAAGATTGCAGAAAAACATATTTGAAGCCCCAGGATGCAATCCTTCAAGTGTGATTTCCTTTCACTTGAAAATATGTGAAATATAGTAATCAGGAAATATGCTACTTTCTTGGGACCAAGTCAGTGTGTTTCCTTTAGACAATAAGCACTTCAGGATGAAGGAAGTGAGTGTGCTGAGTGTGACCTGCTCAGCCCTCTTGCATCCCTCTTCATCCCTGCCCACCGTGCTCTGTCCCCTGCCACATCTTCCCTGGGGCCTCTGCTCCTGGCTCCAGAAGCTTCAAGCAGACAGGCACTGGCAATAGATCAAAGGGCAGGAGGAGAAGGAGAGGGAGGTACTGATCTTCCCGGCTCCTTTCTTTCTGAGTCATAGGTGGGCAGATGCTGTTACTCCTCTCCTGAAAGCTGTGTGATTATTGTATGGCCATCTCCTGCAGAGACAGCCACCATGATGGTTATAGCTCTCTCCAGGCCCCGGTGCCCTAAAGATGGCTGTGGGTCTCCGACGTGTTACCACTTCATCCTGCCCACCCACAGCTTTGCAAATAGTTCCTTCACTGAGCTCTCTCTAGTTACCCTGCTCACCTGCACTGTCTGTTTTACAGAATCAGTTCGTTTTACAGATACTCAGCAGTGTGAGGACCCTGCTTTCTGTAGTCACAGAGTAACACTTCTTGGCTCCAGGGTGGGACAGGTGATGGGTGCCATGGAACAGAGAGACTGTTCACACCCCATAGTAGCATACCCAACACATCCATCCTGGTGACTGTTACATTTATAGATCCTTCAAAGGGACCATCCTGTCCTCAGCCCCTATGAAAAGGCAGCCCTGGGTGGCCATTTCTTTCCCAATGTGTCTCTGCTCTTTTTTTTTTGTCCCCATCTGTCTCCCCAAAGCTATCTCAAGACCTCATACCTGGGCCAAAGACAGCAAGTCCTTAGGCTGGCAGCAAGCTATGCCATGCTTAGCTTGCAAAGTGAAGACAGACCCATCAGTGTCTTCCTTCCAAAAAGTGAATCTGAAAAAGTGTAAAGTGATTAGTCGCTTCACCTGAAGTAGAGAGGTGGGCAGGCAGTCATTGGGCAGAACAAAGTCCCCAAGTAAGGGATGCAACCCTGGTCCTGCCAACTTGAGATTCTGAGGAAGGTAGGAGGTGGGGGGGTAGGGGGTAAGCTGTGTATAGCAGAGGCAGAGAGAGGGCCAGCGGGGGGTGTTGGAGGCCACAGAGTGACTCTGCTGAGCAGGGTGAGAGCAGAGGCCTTGAGAAGAGAGTCTTCTGAGCCTTTCAGAATGTTTGTCTAGAAGAAGCAAGAGTGCCCTTCCTGACTGCTCCTCGTGATGCCTGTGTTTACATAAGAACAATACTGTTCTTACCTGGAACGTTGTGTCTATTTAGAGTGACTTCAGAGGAGCTGATAGGCTTTCCAGTGGGCCCGGGTATGGCCCCTGAGAACCCCAATTTCCTTAGGCTCCTACATTTCAGGATCTTCAAACAGCTGTCCCTGGGGACGAGGTTCCTGGGAGATTGCCGAGCAAGGTCATTAAGAGCATGGCCTCTGGAGCCAGCCTGTCTGGGTTTCTAGCCCAGGTTTGCCACTTAACTGCGTGGCCTCTGGGCAAACTGCTAACTTCTCTGTCTCTGTTTTCTCATCTGTAAAATGAGGATAATAATTGTACTCTTCTCATGGATCAGTGTCAGGATTAAATAAGTTAATACATACAACAGTGATTAAGGCACGATGTTTCCTAAAATTGTTCTTAGTATTGCTTGCACAACCCTGATTTCCCTCATTCATTAGATGGTAGTGAAGGTCGGGGCAAAAGGGTGGGGAAAGGGGTGGCCAGTGGTGGCCAGCGGCAGTGGGGCTGGTCGGTAGCAGTGGTGTGGGTGGTTAGCATTGGTGGAATGGAGAGGCTTCAATGTCAGCCTACCAGTTCACCATCCCTATTACCAGCTGCATGGCTTTGCAATTTACCTCATTTTCCATTTCCTCACCTGCTAAATTGGAATAATTATAATACCCACCTTGAAAGGTTGTTGGGTGGGCCCAGCGGACAATTCATAGGGAAGGAAGTGCATTGCCAGAGAAGGGCCCGACACACAGTAAACGCTGAGGAAAGCTGAAGTGTTTTCCTGCTCTGGTGTGAGTATGTGAACCTCTCTCCATTAAAGCAGTCTTTCTAAAACGGAACTTTTCCGTATACCTGGAGCTTTTTAGCATAAGGTGTATCCTTGCTTTGTGGTAGCTCTAAAAGTGAGGTTACATTAATACTTACCCTCCAAAATACAGAAATTATGTAAGTTATTAGTGATGTCAGGGTCTACATGTTTTCAAAATCTAAAATAATAAAATCTAATTATCAGACCTTAGAATTGAATACATGCCTTCCTGTCCTATTTATTGAGCACCTGTTGGCCTTGACCCAGGATAAAGATTATTAAGATCTTACCCCTGACTGTGAGGAGTTCCTAGTGTAGGGAAGGAAATGGGCATGTGAGCACATAGGTCCCATACAATGTGATACTTCCTCTGAAAGAGAAACTCACAAAGGGGCAATGACAGCTCAGAGGAAGGGGTAATTGATTCTGCAAGGGGAGCAGCTTCAAGAAAACTTTATCACATCTCAATTGGGTCATGAAGGCTGCCTAGGAGCTCACTGGAAAGCCATGCAATGCATGGAAGCAAAGGAAATGCATTTCCAGAGAAGGAATAATGTGTCTGCAGACCTGTGGCTGTCTAGGAAGAGGTAGAGAGAGAGGAGAGGAAGGAAGGAGAAGATGAAACGTGCAAAGGAATTTGGAGCCCATCTTTAGATAGTGGAGAGGTCAGATGTTTTTAAAGACGGTGGGACCACTTTCTTGTTTCACTCTGGCAGTAAGTATGGTGGACAAGAGACTGGAGCAGAAGAAGGCAAGAGAAAGGAGGCATGGTGTGCAAAAATGCCCCAATCCCAGCACACCTGAAATGCATATGTGGAAAAGTTGAAAAGCATAGAACTTTCACAGGGGATGTTTGGGAGCCAGTCCTATGTGAAATGTCTCACTGTCTCTCATGAACAAGAATCCACTTTGGACTGATGGAGTTCAGGCATTCTAAGGAGGAGGAGAAAGAAGGATTGATGAGGTCCCCATTCCATGGCCTTACTTTGGTCAGAAGCTCTGTTATCACACTTTATTTTTAAGCACCTATCATCAGGTGATGATCAACTCAACCCAAGTTCAAAGACATCCACGACAATGCCAGTGAGACAAACCCTTGGACCTTCTTTCTCAGATGTAGGCTCCGGGTTACTGAATGCAAATCTTCTCCACTGTTCCCAATAGATATGTTTAAGAGTTTCTGGGTCAGCCAAGGCCTGGGCAGCCATGGAGAAAGGAGGAAAAGCTTTGGGGTCACAGGGAGAGCTATGAGAAGGATGGCTCTCCTGGGACTCACCAAAGTCAGAAGAACCAAGTAGAGCACTTTGTTAGAAGGCAGTGTCAGCTCTTTTTACTAGAAAACCAGCCAAGTGAACTGCAATCGGCTTTAAGTGACTTTGGCAGGTGAACCCAATCAAATCCCGGAGGAAAAAGCAAAACCCCAGAGACCTCTGGCCCAGGTGCAGAGTTTGACAGGGTCTCTGCCACAAGAGGGGTCCCCAGATGCTGCCCAGAAGAACTTGAACATGCCTACTCCTTTCTTTCTTCATCAAGTATGCCACAGGAAACATGATGCTAATTTTTCAGAGGAAAATTGCACCATACTTTACTAATCAAAATTATCCAAAATTGTGATAAGGTCTTTATACAGTCAGATCCTAGTAGCTATTGTTGTTACAGCAACCTAACTGCAAGAGATCAGGAGCCCCTCAGCTTATTTGTGTGTTTGTTTTTTTAGTGCATCTATATACGGGTTATCAATCTAAGACCAACCAGGTTACTTTCTATTTCCTGAACTGCAAACAAACATTTCAAATTGGAAACAGCTCACAACCAGCAAAATGGATCCCACATTTAGCTTTGGACCTCTCACCAAAGGCCCCGCCTGGGCACCACACACACACACACACACACACACACATCTGTGTCCCCATATTACAGCTGCATCAACAGAGGCACGCGGTTAAGGGACAGCCCCAGGATCGCCCAGAGAGTCCCTGTCTGAGCCAAGAATAAGATCTAGGCCTCCTGACTCCTGCTAGATTCCCTTAATGCTCTCTGCCCTTATAAGGTGATTAAATGGCCCTTTTTCTCCTTAAAAGGGGGGGAGTGGTGGGAAGTGGGGAGGGGGAAGATGAAGGGGGCAAAATTAATTTGAATGCAACTATTTTGCACAAGCCTCAGAACACTGTAGTTCTTTGATTCGTTTGGAAGGAGTGGGTATACAGAACAGCTTTGTTTTTCAATTCATTCACTTCCACAGAAAAAGGCCACCCTTTCTGTTTATACTAAAGGGACTGGATGTCGGAGCCATCGCCATGTGTGTGGTGTAAATAAGAAAGGCCACCGATGGAGATCCGTCCCTTTCAGGATGGGAAAATAAAAGTAAGTTACTTGGGATCCAGGGGAAGTTTCTTCCTTACCAGATGTCAGCTTTTATTTTGTGTTTCCAGAAGTAGGTAAAAGAGCTGTGGTTTTGAATTCATTCCCTTTAATTTTTAGAGCCCTGGTGACTTCTAAAGCACTTCTATGGACATAAACCCTTTCATGGAAAAGGAAGGCATCCAGAAAATGCGCCTGAGATGAGAGACATCCAGAGAACAAAGTACTCGGGGTTATCATGGGATAATCACATCCCTGCAGCCTTGAGCTCGGAGCTGGGTGTCAGTAATTCCTCAACCAAGATAACCAGGCCCCCAAGGAGCTCCGTTGTTACTGCTGTGACATCTCAGCGGTAAAGAGATATGAGATTTGTGTATGTCTGTTGCAAGAAGATAAATCTAGTTATGCTCATGGGCCAGAGGTGACATAGCGATATCAATAACAGATCTGGACTTTTCAAATGCTCCATCTGTACAGTTTGCTCCAGTCCAATTCTTTAGCGCTCTTGCCCCAAACAGCAATTCTTGACAAGGTTTGCAAGGAACACGACAGGGTCATTCATTTCATCATCCAGCCCGCTCTCCAAACAAAACTCTTAACTACAGCATGTTTATTATTCATCTCCAGTTATACTCGCATAATTAAAATACATAGCAAGGAAAACATTTTGCTAATGTCAGTGTTGACCTTTGAACTTATGCTTTGCTCCATCACTGTTGTTTGATTTACAAGGAAGTGACAGTTTGTTTCTGTCTTAAGCTTGCAATTTTCACTCGAGTTCAGCAATGACCTCCAAGGCACAGGCCAACTCTTGTGATCAGGGGTGGGTCAGTGACTCAGAGAAACAGGCTTCATTTCCAAGTAGGAACGCAGGGGATTTTGAGGAGGCTGAACTTCACAAACTTCCAGGCTGGAGGTTTGAAGGCCGAGGTGGTTAATTATGTTTGAATAAGTTTGGAATAAGTCCGTCAGCCACCTGAGCCCCAAAGTCGCACACCACCTAAGACAGGTATGGACTTGAGAAATAAATCTCCTCCCTCACCTTCCTAATGCCATTCTTTTAACCCGACCATTTCCTGTCTCACCCTGGTGGCTCTGAGTCGGCAAGATGGCCAATAAACTGGCATATGCCCTTGTTAGCCTGATTAAGGAGCAAATGCTAGAAGAACCTGATCCGAGAAATTCATCTGAATTGTTCCTGACTCTTCACTTTGATCCTAAACAGGAAGACTGAACCCTCATTAGCATTCAGGTCCCCTTGTCCCCTAAGGATTGAGGCTCCCACAGCTAGTCCCAGAAACAGGGTCTCCTGGTCAGTCTGCCCAGCATTAACCATTCTACCCAGAATTCTCCCCTCTGGCTGATTCCCCACATTCAGATCTTATCCAAGACGCCTCAGTTCTACCTCCACTCTCTGTCCCCTGTGCTGGGAACTGCCTCTTGCTGCATCCCCTCAGGCCCTACAGCCAGCTCTCCCTATGCAACAGGCACTCAGGGTGATCTTTCCAGAAACATAAATCAGATGGAGCCAACCCTCCACTTAGAATCTTTTAATGGCTTTCTGTCGCACCAAAAATAAAGCACAATTTTCAACATGACTCCTAAAGCTTCTGGTGATCTTGTTCCTTCCTGCCTTCCCAGCATAGCTGTTTGTGGGCCTGCCCACACTCCAGGCCAACAAGGCCAGCCTGTATTCGGCTGCTGGACCATGGCAGAGCCAAACTCTGCTGGACCCCTGGGATTTGCCGGTACCGCTGTATGCCGGGAATGGCCTTCCTCCAGCTTCTGTGCCTGGATGATGCCTACCCACCAGCCATGCTCCAGACCAGAGTCTCTCTGCAAGAGCAACACTTCCTAAACACGTCCACCCTCCAAATTCAGGCTTTGACCCACTCTGATAGTTATATCTTGCCTCGTGCTTCTCATGGTGAATCATTATATTTTGGCATCACTGTTAGATTAACAGCTGTCTCACTGTGGATGGGTGGATGATTATTTCCATTAAGGATGAAAAGTCTTCATTTGCCACTCTTCCCTGTGGCTGACTGTGGCCAGCTAACTAGGTTCTGGTGAATGACCTGTTCTCTTCCCCTTCCATCTTCTTTTTTGGGGCTGGAATTGAAATGCAGTGGCAGAAGCTAGGGTGATTACTTTGGGCCTTAAGGTGAAAGTCTTACACACAGGCTTACAATGTTGCCACAGAAAGAAAGAGCCTGGGTCCCTGGTGATACCAAAATAGCTTCCATACCAACCTTGGATTGTCAGATGAAGTGTACCCACTTCATCTAAGAGAAGCAAACTTCCATCTTGTTTAAGCTGTTTTTGTCGTTGATCTGTATTAAATGATTATCTACAGAAAAGTGAATGCCTTGTGTTGTGAAGGATAGACTAAGAACTGAGCTCATCTCACATCTTCTCTGGGGGAAGAAGGGGGAGACGAGATCTTTAGAACTAGAAGTTCTAGATCTTTAGAACTTTGGGGCTTTTCATGTGCCATGTATTTTAGGTCTGTTCAACATCTCTTTACAATCTCACACATCTTTGGCAGAGGTTTCTTTTTTCTCTTTGAAAGCTGAAATTTCACTTTGTCTCTTACCAAATCTGCTTGTAAATTATGTCACAATATTTACTGAGCCAGCTTTTTAGAATGCATGTGAGTTAACATTCTCAGATCTATGTTATACAGGAATATATTCTAAATATAGCTTCATTACATGAGAACACCTGCGATCATATGTCTCAATAAGGTCCTGACATCCCTGAAGAGGAAACTGACGTCCAGAGAGGCAACAGGCTTTGTCCAAGGCAAGGCTCATGTTGGCTCAAAAACAAATGTTTAAGGTCAGTCTGAATTTGACATAACATCGTGCTTATAGAGTTGTCATCCACACACTTCTTAAGTTAATTTCTAACACCAATATAAAAAGGGACTAGTGCTTTAGAAGATTATATCAGGGCTTGGCAAACTATGACATATGGACCAAATCGAGTCAACTTCCTTTATTATTTATAAAGTTTTATTGGAACACAGCCACACCCACTTGTTTATGTATTATCTGTGGCTACTATGGGACTTCCGTAAGTAGTTGAAACACAGACTGTGTAGCCCACAAAGCCAAAAATATTCACTATCTGGCACTTTATGGAAAAAATTTGCTGACCTCCGGTTTACGTGATAGGGACATGTCTTTCTCAGCTATGTTTTTATTATTCTAATTAATGAGAAAATAGAATGTTCTCCCAGAAGTACCCTACCCATGCCTGCTGTGTTCCTTTTTAAGTGTGTACTTTGGATTTTTGAACTCCATCCTGTGGGAGCCTCTTTCTTTGCAGTGTGTGGTACATCTCCAGCCCCTTCTGTAGAGACACAGGGAAGTGACCTTAGACCTTCTCAGGCAGGGTCCTCCCTGCCCTCCCTATTTGGGGGCTGCTGGTGCCCAGGGAGGAAGAACTTCTCCCTACCTTTCCTAGGAATGGCCTCACCCCTTCCCTAGGCTAAATCCACATGGGGTCCCCCTGAAGGTGGAAATTATTCTTTGCTGGAGAGCTTACTCTTTTTTTTTTTTTTTTTTTTTTTGACACCAAACATCTTTTATTTGTAGTCGTCACTGGAGCCGTTTCTTGTTGCTTATTTGTTTGCTGGCCTGCTCTTCCAGCTGCATAGCCAGGCACAAGGCCTTGATGACATCTCGCAGGGCTGAGAAGTGCTTGGCTTGCTGGACCAGGGCAGACTCTGCCTTGTTCATGAAGGTCTCCAGGTCATAGTCTGGCTGCTCGGTCATCTCGGAGAGTTCAGGCCAGCTTGGCCCTTGCTGTATTATCTCCTTGAGCTCCCCCATGGCCCTCTCCTCCAACTCCCTGACCTGAGACATGGCTTCATTAAAGCTGGACATCTAGGAAGATAGCTCCTCCTCTTCCTTGGAGAAACTGCTTGTGATCAGGGACCCATGAGAGCTGGCTTCCATCTCTCCTGTTTCCATTTGAGTTGGCTGCTCCCCAGTGGATCCACTGTGGGGACTCAGCTCCTTGACCCCGTCTGCATATCGTAGTGTGTTTAAAGGATATTCGCAGGAGCTTATGCCTGGTGAGATCACGGCACTCATGCAGCTCCTTGGGTTCTTCCCGAAAAAGGAGTCCCTCAGCACCTGTGTCAGCTTGCTCTCTTGAAACGGGGTGTGAGCCCTGTTCTGTCCCAGGGCCCTGAGGCACTCCTTCAGAGCCAAGAGACTCTTGTTAATTTCTGCACCCTCCAAGCGGGTCTGCCGGTCAGCACTGGAAGTGTCCGCACCTCTCTCATTCCCTGCCAGATCCATCAAAGAGAACTTGCCATGCCCTCTCCCTTTGGCTCGAAGAAGAATCTGGCATCTGTATGGATGCCCTTTAAAGGTGCCACCAAAGACAGAGTCCCTCTCCAGCTGCTGTCTTCCCTGCAGGAGTGAGTCCTCTCGCCCTGGTCCCCTGGGGGCCTCCGAAAGCTGGGGCTCCAGCCCGGGGGATGGCTCATGTGGAAGTGCTCCTCTGATCCATGGTCTCCCTCCTCCTCAGTCCCAGGGTGCATTTCCTCTGAGCTCTCCCACCTCTCCTACCTCTACCTCCTACCTGTCCTACCTCCTCTTTCTGATAAAGTATGAGCCTCTCACTCCCGCAGAAACTCCTCTTCTGTCTCTTGGTGTGTTTTATCCTCAGAGGCTGCTGGCATGAGGTGTGAGGTATGAGGTATGAGGTAAAAGGTTAGCACTGGAGCCCCCACAAGATTTGGTTTTTGAGACTCTATTTCTGGGAAGGTTTGCAATGAGCCTTCCCAGGCTAAGGGGTAGAACAGTGTTTTTTATACTGCCCTCTCATACAAGTCCTGTCCATACAAGCTTTTCCCAGCCATTGGCAGTCTCCTTGACCTCAGCAGATGGCCCTAGCAGAAATGTAGAAGCCAGGTTTATGAGTCATTTGGTATTTAAAGACCCTGGGATTAGTGCTGAGCATGAAGGAAAAATATAATAATAATAATAATAACAATAATAATAGCTGACATTTGTTAATTACTTACCAGTTCAGCCTTCACATATATTCTGTTACTTGATAAACAACTTCATGTGGTAGGAACTAGTATGATCCCGTTTTATAGAGGCACCGAGATTAATCTTCCAGGGTTGACTCAAGCACAGGCAATCTGCCTGAGAATCCCACCTGGACCCTGTGCTGCTGCTGGCCCACAGGCATGCACCTTTCCCAGGAGATTCATTAGTGCCATGTTTCCAAGCCTTGAGGCTGGCTCTTCGACATCCTGGAAAGTTTCCAAACCAAACCAAAGATGTGGGCAAATATGTCGATATAAGTATGATTATAAAAATGTTTTTCATTCATGTAAAAAATTAGGAAAAACCTGAACATCCCACAACAGGACATTAATTAAGGAAATTGTAGAATATATTTATGATAGATTATCACAAAACAATTAGCAATTATGATGTACAAAGATACTTATGGAAATGAAATGCCTTTTACTCAATATTGGGAAGGGAAAGCATCAGATTATAAAACAGTATTCCATAATCTTAAGAAATTGAGCACATATGGACAAAAAAATTTGGAAGATCTCCAAAAATTAACAGTGTTTATCTCTGAGTGATGGTATTTTCATATTGTTTTTTTAAATGAAGGTTTGTACAAAAAAGTTAACAACAAAATCTTGACACTTGCTTATATAGAGGTCTATTCTCAACTGTCACACACAAAAAGGGATTTGCTCTTTCACTCTTATTTCCATTAGGCTACTACATTGTCTGGAAAATGAAATTCTCTGGGTTCTGCAATTATATTTTCATCTGAGCTCTGAAAAAAACCCAAAATAGATATTTCATTGGAAAATAGCTTCATAACTGGAGTTGAAGAATAATCCCAAATAAGAGTCTAATGGCAAAGACATACAATGCATCCATCTATACTAGTCTACCTCAGCCAGAGCCAGTTACTTAATCTATTTACACAAAATGTATGCCAGTTACCTTAATCTATTTACATAAAATGTAATTTATGCAAAAAAGGGGGGGAGGAGAAATTGCAGAAAAAAATACACATTTAACTGTTTGCAATGCTCTCTAATGTTTATTTGATAAATAAATATTAGTGCCACCAAGCTAGATTTCATGAGGAAAAGCCATAATAACAGATGTTTGGGAAGATATCCTTTGAGATTATTGAACTCAAAATACAGCTGGCAGAAACAGGAAGAGGAGGGAAGAAGAAGGAAGGACAAGCAGAGGAGGGAGAGAGAGGCAATGGGAGAGGGGAGGGGGGAAGAGGAGGGTAGGATAAAAAGAAATATGGACTCGGCTAGGATGAGATGTAAGTTCTATTTCCTACAAGGGAGCTGAGTTGAGGCAATGTTCCATCTTGAGATCCTGGGGTCTTCCTGAACAGCCTGAACTATAGCACCAACAACATCAACATCACCTGGGAGTTTGATGGAAATGCGGAATCTCAAACCCCACCCCAAACCTACTGGATCAGAATCTGCACAAAATCCCCAGGTTATTCATATGCACATTATAGTTGAAGAAGCACTAATTTTCATGTTGTCCAAACCCCGTGGCTCTTAGGGAATCGCTTAGAAAACATTAAGACTTCTTCTCATCTCTCTTTAGTGACCCCTAGTGGTAAACCCAAAAGATCAGTATTACAGGATGGCTGAATTTTGATCTCCAGCATAAACGAACAGATGTCCAACTTTCTGCTAGTTGATCTATCCAAGGCTTCAAGCACTTGGAAGATTAGAATCCCCACTGGCCATCCTGGTGGAAGATCTGATGTAGTCCGATGAAAGCTGGGACTGTAATATTTTTCTGCATATCGCTGCTATTGGAATTAAAAAACAACATTCCTGAATGAGATTACTCCCCGTGAGTATCTGAAAAACACTGATAACTACCTTTGGGTCTCTTAACTGCAGACACATTTAGATCATCTGTATTTTTATATTACCAAGTGCATCTTATGTACTGCCTCTTGAATTGGCCAAGTGAAGTCTTTATTTAAAAATAAAAACACAGGCAGGGCCTGGGCGGTTTAGTCAGTTGAGCATCTGACTCTTGATTACGGCTCAGGTCATGATCCCAAGGTTATGGGATCAAGCCCCAAACTGGGTTCTGTATTAAGCGTGGAGCCTTCTTGGGATTCTCTCTCTCTCTCTCTCTCTCTCTCTCTCTCTGGCTCTGGCTCTCTCTCTCTCTCTCTCTCTCTCTCTCTCTCCCCCTGGCTTGTGTTCTCTCTCTCTCTCTTTCTCTAAAATTAAAGACAAAAATTTAGAAATTTAAAAAATAATAAAAGTACAAGGGACTGGGTGGCTCAGTCAGCTGAGTTGGAGACTCAGTGTCCAACTCTTGATATCAACCTCAGATCTTGATCTCTCAGTCTTGAAAGTGAGGCCCACGTCATGCTCTGTGCTGAGCATGGAGCCTACTTGGGATTTTCTTTCATTTTCTCTCTTTCTCTTTTTCTTTCTCTCTCTGCCCCTCCCCCATTTGCACACAACACACGTGTGCTCTCTCTCCCTCTCAAAATAAACAAACTTAAAAAAACTAAAAGTATAAATTCCCAGGCTGATCAATGTTCAACTAGCCTTGGAATTTATATTGTGATTTGAGTTTTATGAGAAAAGTAGGTAAATTCAAGGTCTTATAGAAGTGAAAGAACTTCTGTAGACATCATCTGGAACATTTCTCAAAGTGTATTTCATCTGCAGAATATTAAGAGACATTACAAAAAAGGGGTCCAGAACCAAATTAGTTTGGGAAACATTGGGTTGAACAAGAGTGGAAAGATTTCTTTATTGTAGGAGTTCTCAGAGCTTTTATTAAATTAAGATGCCTTCTAGATCTCTAAAGCAATTTTTTCAGAGAACACAGACACCTCTATTTTTTTGTTTGTTTTGTTTACTCTTGAGGAAATTTGGATATCCGGAGCCTCCGAGCTGTTGAGTGTTCACTACCAGTCATACTAACAATAGGGCCCACACCTTCTGATTCTCAGTCCATTGCTCTTCACACTGTATTATGTATGCTGCACCCTAAAGTTGTTTCCCATTATTATCAGTTCTGATCTTATCCACCAACTATCCACTATTTTGGTTCTATGGATAAATGCAAAAGTGTGGAGGAGAAAATAAAAGCAAGGATAAAAGAAAGGAAAGAAAATGAAAAAAGGAAAAAGAGGAGAAGGTAAAATGAGGTTTGCCTCAATTTGGAAGTGAAGATTTGGAAGCAGCTCCACCAAATGGAGACTGATTTTCTTTGATGCTTTCCTCTCAAGCAATGAGCTGCTGTGAACTGGTCACAAAAATTCACATGAGACCACTAAAGCATGGTTCAAGCAGTCCAAACTGCTACCTCATGTTGATGGATACAAAATATCCTTTTCTTCAGTTCACAAGGAGGCTGTAGACATACCTCCCATACATGTCACTGCTGGGTCCTTCAGTACTCTTGGTAGCATGTCTTTAGTGGTAGCATCTGGCTTCCTCAGAGGAAGTCTCTGTAACATAAGTACTCTTCAAAACAATTCTTAGAAATTATCTGGCATTTATGCCTTTTATTTGACTTGATTCCCACCAGACAATTTCCGATTTGCCCACTGTTCCCGTTTCTACTCCCCCATCCCAGACTCCATATCTATCTGTCCTTCCCAACTGCAGCCCTGATATCCAGTGGCAATGTCAGGCCCTCCACCAGATGCACTACCATGAACTCACATTTCCCGTAGCCTCAAAAGGCCAGGGACTCCCCTTCTCATTCCCAATGCAGGAGGACCTGCATGTACTTCGTTTCAAGATTTCCTGCACACTCTGACTCATTCACCAACATCAGAGCTTTTCAGCAAACCTTCAACTTCCATTATCAAATTCTTGCTTCCTCATCTCTGCCCACAATTGTCCAATCTCTACACTAAATTCTTCATTCCATGATATTGATCATCGCTTGTCTTCTCTGAGCCCCAGCTGATAGAACCCTGAACTTTGGCTCTTGTGTTCTGCTCAGACTTTGATGTTTCCTATTGGGCTGACCTAATATTAGAGTCTAGTTCACTCTGGTTTTCTTTCATGGGCCATTGGGCTTCTTCTAAGCCTTCACTTTTGCTTTGAACCTCCTCTCCTGAAAATGGCATCTTTAGATACTGCTTTCTGCCACAAGCCAAGATTTTCTCTATTTCTCCCTCTCTCACCAGTGTCTGACAAAGATCTCTAGTCAAAAAGAAAGCAAGTGACTTAATGCTACATTCATACTACTAAAGAATTTAAAGACAATATAGAGGTTTACTTCTGTGACTGAAAACTTCAAGTCAAAGAATTGTAGTAGAAATAAAGATAATAGATGTGGTTCAATCAACAGTGATCCTTTTAGTTGGTGCTGTGAGAATAATTCATTATAGGTTACAGCTTAACTGCCTCAGGTACTAATTTCTAGCACTTAGTAATATGTGATATCTGAACATTTCTCTTCAATCTTGGTGCAATAGCAGGATGCTAATTTTTAGCATCAGATTTGATGTGATCATATGGTCATCAAATCCTTGGGAATAAATGAGTGCTCTGACTTCATCAGAGTTAAAGCCCTGTAATACAATGTTTTAAAAAGCAGGAGGATTATAGGCTGTTCTATCAGTGCAGTGCTACTGGGCATATCCCTTTGGCTTCCCATTGACTAGACTATTTTACAGCTCTGTAGGGAGAGAGATTAACTTGTAAAACACTGATAGCAATGAGAAATTATTCTTGTTGGAGGGCAATGCAAATGATTCCTATGCATTACAACACAAATGAATTGTCTCCTGTAGAGATGCATTCAGTTTCCATCTGATTGAAAGTATAGCCCCAAACAAACTCCAGACATTAAAGTTTATTACTTTGTAGAATACTAAATAGTTTCACATCTGTTAGCAAGTTTATTTCAGCATATTTTGGTCTGAGTTTAAAAAGCTCTTCTTCAAAATTTCCTTTGACCAAATCTTAATATTCTACTGTTTCCCTCACCAATTAATGAATTACATACAATTTTGAATGTATATAATTTATATTTGTATACAAGAGTCATCATGTTTTTAAGGTTTTGAAAAGTACACTGTATCAGTAGCCAAAGTTCTAGTCATTGTTTCATTCACAGTTGCTTGTGGCATTTATATCATGCTAATATAAACCAACCTTGATGTTTCAACTCAACTTCAGGGGCACCTGGGTGGGTGGCTCAGTCGGGGAAACATCTGACTCTTGATTTCAGTTCAGGTCATGATCTCATGGTTCATGGATTTGAACCCTGCATCAGGCTCTGCATTGTCAGTGTGTAGAGCCCATTTTGGATCCTCTGTCTCTCTCTCTCTCTGCTTCTCCCCTGCTCATGCTCTCTCTTTCTTTCTTAAAAATAAAGAAATAAATATTAAAAAATAATTTCAAAAAGCAGTTCTCTGTTATTAACTTCTCCTCCCATACATTCTAAAATACTTGTATGCCTTATAGCCTAGTCTGTCTCAATATTCCATGTATTCCAATAATATGAAGGTTCCTTAAAAATTTTTTATATTTGGGGTGCCTGGGTGTCTTAGTCGGTTAAGCATCCAACTTTGGCTCAGGTCATGATCTCAAGGTTGGTGGATTCGAGCCCCATGTAGGGCTCTGTGCTGACAGTTCAGAGCCTGGAGCCTGTCCTGAGATTCTGTATCTCCCTCTCTCTCTGACCCTCCCCTGCTCATGCTGTCTCTCTCTGTCTCTCAAAAATAAATAAAAAACATTAAAAATTTTTTCTTGTACTTTAAATATACAATCCAGTAATTCCACTACTGGGCATTTACCCAAAGAAAACAAAAGCACTAATTAACAAAGATATATGCACCTATATGTCTATTGCAGCATTATTTACAATAACCAAGAATGGAAACAACTGAAGTGTCCATCAATAGATGAATGGATAAGGAAGAAGTGCTGATATATACAATGGAATATTACTCGGCCATATGAAAGAATGAAATCTTGCCATTTGTGACATGGATAGACCTAGATGGTATTAGGTTAAGTGAAAAAACTCAAAGAAAGAAAAATATCATACGATTTCACTTATTGTAGAATCTAAAAAAAATGAACAAAGAAACAGAATATAGACTCATAAATACAGAGAACAAACTAATGGTCACCAGAGGGGAGGGTGTTAGGGAAGGGGTGAAATTGAAAGAAAAAAAATGTCAAAGGGCAGCTCTCCTGGTCTTAACTTCTCTACTATATATATATATATTTTTTTTTTTGACAGAGAGAGAGAGAGAGAATGAGCATGAGCTAGGGAGGGGCAGAAAGAGGGAGAAAAGGATCCCGAAACAGGCTCCAGGCTCTGAGCTGTCAGCACAGAGCCTGACGTGGGGTTTGAACCCATGAGCTGGGAGATCATGACCTGGGCCAAAGTTGGACACTTAACCAACTGATCCACCCAGGCGCCCCTCTACCATATATTCTAAAATACTTGGATGCCTTACCACCTACCTAGCTTGTCTCAATATTCCAAGCACCATAACATACCTAGAGAGGTTAGAGACCCACCCAAGATAGGTTGGGCCACCCATCTTGATGAGAACATATAGAAACATATAGAACATATAGAAACTGGACTTTGAAATGTCCAAATCTCTTAGTTCTCTTAGGATACGATGATAAGAAGAGGATTCCAGGCAATCACAACTCACCTATTAAAATAGACTCAAGAGTTAAGAAGTATCACAGTATTTATTTTACCAAAAATGAATAGTGAAATAAACAAATCAAGCACATAAAATATACAAGGAAACAAAAACCATGGGAATTCACTTAAGTTCCTCTTGGACTTTATCTCTGTAATGGCTCTTACTACTCAGTTTTTTACTAGATTCATTTATGGTTAAATGTTTCTGATCCTTTCTACATTAAGTTCCTTAATGTTGGGGAATGTGTCCCACAAAATCTTGCATCCTGGCTTTCTTGCCTTCTTTGCTCTTCTTTTGCTTCTTCCACATTCTACCCTGCTTCTGTAGGTGACATGCTCTTTCTCTACTATTTGGAAAGTCCTGTGTGTATGTGCACACCCCCCCCCCACACACACACACACACACACTCTCTTTCTCTCTCTCTCTCTCTCTCTAAGACTCCTGCTCATCCTTCTGCTCAGAAAGCATTTCTCAAGGAAGTTTTTGTAGCCACTGCAGACCAGAGAAGACTGTCCCACTTTATACCCTCATAGACTCTGTGCTTTTAGCTCCAAGCTCTTGTATGTGATTATTGTCTCTCTCCCTCATTGTCAATAAAATCCGGGATCATTGTATCACCACTGTATCCCCAGCCCTGGCAGAATGCCTGGTACATAGAAGGTGTTCTTGAATGAATTAATAAGAACTCAATGCCTATTTGTTACACGGATGAATAGATGGTTGTTTGGTCTGTTATAGTCCCTAAAAGCAAAAGAAGCTGTTAAAATAGTGTGACTCTGACTTACTGTTAATGTCTGAATAAAAGAGACCATTCAAATTTTAGACTAGTTTGACAATGTACTGTGTTGGTGAATTGTGAGGAGTCATTCCCCTGCATTTTTAGGGGGAACTGGTAAACTTTTTTGGAGGACAATTTGGTAAAAGCTTTAATGCTGACAAAACTCACATACTTTTTGACACAATAATTACACTTTTGGAAATATATTTCCTTTATATGCTTAACATTCATGAAATAATCTTTCAGTGGTATTTACAGTGGCATTTTATATAATAGTCAACTACTGAAACAATCTAAATATCCAAGGATAGAAGACTAATTAACAAGTCTTAATTAAAAGTAATTATATATTATTATGCAATGAAAGTTCCAAGCAACAGAATACTCTGCAGCCATTAAACAGAATGAGGTAGGTTTGTACATATTGATGTGAAATAGTCTCAAAGATTATTATATTTTTAAGCAAAAGAACTACTATTATGTATGTGTGCATGCATGGGATGTTTCTAAAAGTATCTCTAATGGGTTGATCTCAGGAGTTGTTTTGGGGAGGGTAGATGTGTGGTTGAAGGGCAGGGAAAGGAAGGTTCATGTTTCATTGTATACACATTTTTAACCTTTAGTGATGTACTATTAGCATGCATGATTTATTCCAACAACTAACAAATGCAAGTCTAAAAAATGTTTTTAAAATAGGACAATTATTGATGTAATTATTTGAAAATGGTAATGAGAGTTAGATCTATATTAAGTTTTATTGATGTTTCTTTGACTATCTCAATCCCAAACTTTCACACATGGATTCTTAATGCATCACTGATGTAAACAGTTTTTTCAGGCCTTTCTTCTCTTCCCATCTCCCCAAATCTTTCAGACTTTCCAACATCCTCAAAGTCTTATCTAATTTAGAAACAGGGGACCCCTTATTTGGGAGGCCCAAAAACAGGACCATACCTGGATGAACACCAGGCTCTTGACATAAAATCTCACCACCGTTGTGAAACCTGCCCGGCACATCCTGGCCTACTGTATTGACTTTGGCAATACTTGCTGGCCTTGTCATGCCAATAACATTATTGAAGTTAAATTGAATGAGCATGTAGCTATATCTTCCAAATGTTTTCTGATACAGTTAAATTGAAAACTGTAGATTAAATTTATTTATTTTGTGATAAACCCTTTGTTTATGTTGCTGGTGATCCAGAAAAAGTGGTCTCTTACAACATGCTATGACCCAAACAACGACAAGTTGAATTACTGTTTCATTTACCATAGGAGACATTCCACCATGTGTTTCACAGAAACTATTTTTGACACAATTTTAGAAATGATAAATTATACCCAACAGAAAGAAAAGAGAAACTTGAAGTGTTATAGCAGATGATTATAAAGAAAACAGTTATTTGCTTCTCTGTCTCCCACATTTTCAAAAAATACTGTACTTGAAACAAAAAGAAAAACCAAAAATAGTAAAAACAATTGCATTTTCCTCTTATAATTGGAAACATTTGGAAAAAGCACTTTGTCTACTTGAGCTGTATATTAAAGGCTTAATTGTACATAGAGAATATTACTAGACCTTCTCCCCTCAATTCACTGTATTCCAATTTTTACAAATGAGCAGTGTTACGTCATTGAAACAAATGAAACAAGTACCTTAGCAGTCCCATACATGCACATACCAGTATAGCTGTCTTTTTGCATTCCAAGGCACTCTGTTGAAGTGTTTACCTAGTCTGCAAGTTCATTTAAAGAACGAGGCAGGACTAGAAATGCTTTCCACATCCCTTTTAGTAATAACATCAATTGTGTGATCAAGTTGCATGAGAACAACGTAAACTTCTGGTCATTGATGGACACACAAAGTCATCACAAAAATCAAGAATGGCATGAAAACACTCACAGAGCATGAGTACATCAAAGAATAACTCTAACTGATTTTAAACAGGTTTATGATGTTCTGCATCCTCCCTTTCCTTTAAATTATCTTTTATTTGAAACTGCTTTGAAAGGAATTACGTGCATGTTACCTGATTGTCAGATAAATACTTTTATTGTTAAGAACCATTTTACTGTTGAAATATAGAACTGAGTGCTATTTACTTATTTTGAGAGAGAGAGAAAGAGAGAGAGAGCAGGGGAAGGGTGGAAAGAGAGGGAGACAGAGGATCTGAAACAGGCTCTGTGCTGACAGCAGAGAGCCCACCACAGGGCTCCATCTGTGAGATCATGACCTGAGCTGAAGTCAAGAGTCATATGCTTAACCGACTGAGCCACCCACGTGCCCCTAAAAGCATTTTCTTTAAAAATGTCCCAAATCAAATCTATTTGTATTTACTAACCTTGGGACACCTGGGTAGCTCTGTCAGTTGAGCATCTGGCTTTTGCTCAGGTCATGATCTCATGGTTGCTGGGTTTGAGCCCCACGTCAGGCTCTGTGCTGACAGCTAACTCAGAGCCTGGAGACTGTCTTCAGATTCTGTGTCTCCCTCTGTCTCTGACCCTCCCCTGCTCACACTGCCTCTCTCTCTCTCTTTCTCAAAAATAAATAAAAAACATTTAAAAATGTATTTACTCATCTCAAGCTGGAGATGAATCAGTTCAATAATCCAGGGATACATTTTCTAGCTCAATTATCTCGGTAAGTTCACTGAGAAGCCATGGTTTTTTTTTCAAATCAAGTGATTCATGATAGATATATTGAGGATTTACATTGCTCTAATAGGTGACTAATTATTCCTGTTTTAAAATTTTAGTGATCAAAACATCTTTAGCCAGGTTTTAGGCGATCATATATTAAGAACTCAATTAAGTAATGATTCCCATATTTAGTTTGCACAAAATTACTTCCTGAGGAAAATTCTGACTCTACTAATGTCCCACCTCTGTTTGCTTATGACTTGGTATCCCTGATTGGACTCTTTATTTTCATAACAGGACTAACCTCGTCAACTGCTTCTCTGTTTTTTTTAAGTCTACAGATTATCTCTTCACAAAGGTAAAAGGTAGAACTGCTTTCAATAGCAAAAAAGTAGGTAACTCCTCACTGCCAGTAGGATAGACCATATTTATGATTTCTTATTATATTGATATTACTTTATTGTTCACTTAAGAATCTACTAGTGTGCTGTCTCAAGATTGGACTGACTGCTCAGTGTCAGCTTTCTCTCTTTTCTCAAGACCATCCTCCACTAGTTGGCTTTTCAGTCTCACACTTTTTGCCTCATGATAGCTACCATTGTGCCAGGAATCACATCCATGTTCAAAACAGAAGAAGAGAGAAGACGCTTTTATAGAAAAAGATGGGCAAGAGAAATGGGGTTGGAAACAGTGGTTTTGTTAGCCAAGTGATGAGTGGCTGTCTCACCAGGCAGAGAGCCAGGACTTCTGGGCTCCATCAGTGCTCATCTCTCATTGAGCTTACATGAGGGTCAGGCATTCTCTCCACTCCTATAGAAAGTCTGAGACCTATCCTAATGGTTGCTGAATTGCTAAGGATTACACATTTGTCCTTCATAGAATCAATGTTACTTAATTGATGTTGGTGCTATATCTTAAATGCTCATGGAATCTCTTATATTATAGGATCCAAGCCCTGAAATCCATTCTTGAGATTTGCTGTAAAAATGTTATTGAGGACTATTTCCATGCATTGCTTCCTATTCGCAAAATTAAGCCCTAATAGATTTCTTTTAGAGCTCAGTGCTGGGAAAGATTCTCTTGCCCTAGGGAAATTGGCATGCTGTCTTCTTTCAAACTCAAATAATGTAAAGCATGGTCCTGTCCACATAGCCCTGAATACCAGGGAGCACAGATCCAATAATGGACCACAGCTGTAACAGTACATGGCCCCAGAAGAGGCTTATTTGTCTTCCTGTTTTCCCTGACATGGTTTTCATTTTGTTACTGTTTTATTGACTATATCCTGTTATAACCCACGTTAAGATCTCTCTAAAAAGGAGCAATCAGTAGATGGGGAAGAGAGATAATTAATGTGTTCTAATTTCAACATGTTTTATCAAAGCCAACTCAAAAGCCTGCAGTCACCACAGTGGTCAATCAAAGGGGCCATCCACAAAAAATAATTTGACTGAAACACAGCACATTGTCTTACTATGTAAAATACTCCCAGCTTAAATGGATCCTTAATGACCAAGGACTGGGTTCTAAAATCTCTATTTAGGGGAGGATATGTTAAATAGATGCTGAGGATTAAGGAGGGCCCTTGTGAAGAGCACCAGGTATTGTATGTAAGTGTTGAATCACTAAATTGTACACCTGAAACTGTATGTTAACTAATTAAAATTTAAACAAAAACTTTTTTTAAAATCCTATTTTTATACTGCTTATACTTTTTAGACTTTTATGTATTTCATTTCCCTAGATTTTTCCACTAATTTAATGCTTAACAATCACCAAAAGATTACTACTAACATTTGTTATCTTTACTTTTACTAGTGTCTGTCAGTGAAGGACCACCTAGTTATCTGTCAAAATGCAGCTTTTCCTTCCATATAAACAGAACCTCAATTTAGTTGGAAGTGCCAAAGTGCCCACCTAAGAAAACTGTATTATTTCCCAATTTTCTTACAGCTCAGAATGACCGTACACCCTGATTCTGACCAATCAGATTAGCTGGAGCTTGTTAGAAAGCATTCCTAGGAAAGTCCCTTAAAAGTTGGAATCTTAGTTTGGGTTCCCCCAAAAGATTTTGAAATAAGGACTTAGGTGCAGGTGGTTTAGTGATCACAAGAAACAGAAATGGAAGGGAAGATAGGAAGGGGAAGGTAGAGCAAAGGAAGGAAGGAAGCATTAGTGAGCCAGTTATGAGTGGGGGCCTCAGTTTGACTAGGGACCCTAATAGGAGCTGTGTAGAGCGTGCCTCATGACCATCTCACTGGAGGACAGGTAAGCTGGCACCCCTTGTACTTCATTGATTGAGATCACCCTGAACTCCCCTACACTAGCCAGTTGTTCTTACTTGTGGTTGGATAGTCTTCTGTGGCCCCAATAAAGCAAAGAGATGCTGCAATGTGGCTGGTATGTAATGCTTATAATGTGTATGGATTTATATACACAACTGGCTGAAATAAAGGGGTCCAAGGGAATGTGGTCAGAGCATCACAACATCTACCAGAACCAGGGCACGTCCATGTGCATTCCACTTCTTCTTTTCCTTCTGCCCAGAGTGTAAACATGATAACTGTAACTCTAGTCACCACGAGCATGAGAGGGAACCATACCCATAGAAGGGCTGAGTGGAAAGTTATAAGAAATCTAGACTCCTGAGTCACCATGGAGCTAATTAAGCCTTGGACCATATAACTCTAAACATGTTATGTAACAAAAAAATAATAAATCTTGATGCTGTTAAAGCTTTAGTTACAGGTTTTCTTTTAAATATTGCTAAATTCAACCCTAAATGATACACATCTCAAGTACCATCCACACTCACCAAGATCACCTGCATGGGTACCATTAATAAATCACTGATTTCTCATTGTGATAAACCCCCTCTGATTCAGTTCAACCTGGGTTCCTTCTCATTGAAAGTTACCCAGAGGAAATCTTTACACTTTGATTTTCCTAAGCTGTCTGGAAATCAAGCAGCATCCTCCCCTCCATGTATAATATTAAAAACATTAAACATCTGAGTTCACTGAGTTTCTTCTTTTTGACAGATTTTGTATCGGTCAGCATAGGCTATTGTCTGCAACAAACAATCCCAAACTCTCAGGGGCATACCAAATAAAGGTTGTTTCTTGATCACATCAGAGTTCAAAACCAGTGAGAGGAGGCTTCCTTCTCTGCAGGCATTTGGGGACTGAACCCCATGTATGTGGTGGCCCTGCCATGCCCTCAAGCCTTGGAGGCTTCTGCTGGACCATCCATACCTGAGCAGCAGGAGAGAAAAGAACAAGAGGTGAGGGATTCCACGGCTGTTTTGTGGTCTGGGCTTACATGTGGTATACACCACACCATGAAGTGAAGGATGGCACTTCAGCCACATCCTCTGCTCAGAGCTTGGGCACATGGTCCCATGTGTCTGCAGGGGAAATCTGGGAAATTAAGTCTATCTGGGTGCCCAGGAGGAAAAGAAAGTAGGGCTTAATGAACATTAACATGCCTCTGCCACAGATGTCACTGTTTACAAAAAGTTCTAAAAGAAGCTTTCCAACAGTGATCAGGGTGAGGACAGCCCGGCTGCCACGACTCCAGAAATTGGCGCTCATATCTCTCTAAAACTGCACTCACAAACTGTGTACCCTTTTGCATCTTAAAGTTTACACCTGAAATTTTTCACCATAAGTGTAAAATAATTGTGAAAGTAAGTAATTCTGGCATATTATAAATAGGACGTTTGTGATGGTTGCAGTGAGCTGTCACCCAATCCCCCTTCAGGGAAAGACTTTTTGCCCCCCACCTTCTGCTGCTGGGCTACAGCCTGGCCAAGTTTGGCCTCAGTTGCAGAACTGCCTTATTCCAGGTCACATCCTTTCCAAGCAGCCTACCTCTTCTGGATAATTGTGGTGGGCATATAAAGGCACAGGACAAGGGCAGGCAAAGCTGACAGACCTTTTTGGTAGCAGAGCTCTGGTAGGATTGGCCAAGTCTGCCCCAGGACTGTACCATAGGTTGGCTTTCTCTGCCACTCCGGCTTTCTCCCTCTTCCTTCCACTGGGGTTCCTCTCAAGGAGACCCTCCTGAGAATATTCTGCACACAAAACTCCATGTCACAATCCCCTTCCCAAAGACTCAACCACAATGCCATTTCAAAATAAAATGGTCATCAAGGGGAGCCTGGGTGGCTCAGTCAGTCGAGCATCTGTCTCTTGATTTGGGCTCAGGTCATGGTCTCATGGTTCCTGGGATTCTCTCTCTCCCTCTCCATCTGCCCCTTCCCTACACAATCTCTCTCTCTCTCTCTCTCTCTCTCTCTCTCTCACTATCTCTGTCAAAATAAATAAGTGAATAAACATTAAAAAATAAAAATAAAATTGTCATCCTATTCCTCTATGCAAAAATACATAAATCCAAATTCATTTTTTAAAAACATTCCTTAGGACCATAAGGTTTCAAGTAATTAAAAATATACTTTGGATTGAGTTGTCATTTCATTGTTATTACAGTTGATCAAAAGAATTGATATTAATTTTGATAATTTTTAAAAAGAAAAAAGTAATTTTTTGGAAATTAATTTCTTACCATGATGGAAGGGGATTTTTTTTTGTGTGCCTAGAATGAAGGATCCACATTAGAAGACACTAATATTTTAATTATGACCTTGTTAGTCACTCTGAAAGTTTTCACACCTTGAAGCAATTCACTTGAGAATATTCAGGAAGAGTAAGGACATGCCTTGCTTTTGTAAAGTGGCAGAAGGCTGATTTTAAAAGTAGAGATGAGCAAAGAAAATCAGTATACCTTCAGATCAATTTTAGGAAAAGGACAATTACAAGTTGACTCTCTGAAAGCTATCCAGATCTGTATCACAGAGCACTCTGCTAGTGTACCCTTTAGAAAACGTGTGAACCTTATTTGAAGACTGCTGTCCACTGCACAGAATCCTTCCTCCATTTGTTTTTCCTTTCATCTCCATTCTAGACATGTTGATCAGATCAAGCAATTCCAAAACACCGTCCCAGAGAAATACCCTTTTCCATGGTCTCCTGAAATGACATCCCCTCCAATTGTGCAGTCCCAGGGGCACCTGCCACAGCTGAACCATGGGTGACGTCTGATTGGACCATAGTTAATCTATAGGTGAGCCAGCAATCAAGGGCCTGACACAAGACAATGATCTGAGCCCATCGGGGGCTCTCCTTCAAGGGGACTTGAAGGGGGACATGAAGAAAGCAATGCAATTAGGAGACAGAAGACAAAAGGTAAGGGAGTTCAGAAAGAGAGGAGCCCAAAGGCAGATTCATGGCCATAAAGGCAGAAGGCACAGAGCCTGTGTGGGGCAACCATAATGCCTTGGGTTTTCAGAACTCCTGAGTTCCTGACCAATCATGGTTATAACTATTCTGGCTCTCTATTGCTGAGTAACAAATGACCTGAAAATTTAGTGGCTTAAAACATGTCATTTATTTGGCTTTTTGAATCTGCAGTTTGGGCAGAGCTTGGCAGGAGATGCTTGCCTCTGTTCCATGATGCTTGGGGCCTCAGCTGGGATGACTGGGGGCCCAGGTCACAGAGCCAGAGACCCAGTTCAGGTCTCTGAATTCTAACTTTGACACTTGTGCCATCTTCAAGCTGCTCTCTGGGTGAGAGGTGAATGCCGCTGGGATGTACAAGTTGCTGGAGTCCCATCACCCCTTCTTTATTCTTCCAGGAGCCATTTCCCCTCACACTTCACCTCCACTGCCAGCACAGAGTTGTCCGTGGTTTCAAGGATGTAGAATAATAGCTGCAGTTAAAGTCAAATTGTCTACAATTTGGACTGAACATCGCTGATTCAAGGCACAGATGGAGATCATGTGCTGTGGGGTGGCCCAAGGCACAACCTGGCCAAATGAGTTCCTACTTCACCTTGGAGGAAATATTAACAGAACTACTGGGAGCACCAAAGAAAGAATACAGAAAGAGTACAGTGCTCTACCGAGGGTCCCAGCCAGCCTTTCATCCAGATGCCTCAGAATAGCTGGTGGCCTAAACAACCCACAGAGATACTTCTTTGGTCCATATTGTGCCAAAAAAAAAAAAAAAAAAAAGTAATTGACATCTTTTATTGGAAGAAAATGTAAAACTTTAACATTTTATCGAGAGAATTTGCATTTACAAATAACTTTCTAGGGGTGCCTGGGTTGCTCAATCGGTTGAGTGTCCAACTTTGGTTCAGGTCATGAACTCATGGTCCGTGAGTTAGAACCCCATGTCAGGTCTGTGTGACAGCTAGCTCAGAGCCTGGAGCCTACTTCGGATTCTATGTCTTCCTCTCTCTCTGCCCCTCCCCCACTTTCTCTCTCTCTCTCTCTCAAAAATAAATAAACATTAAAAAATTAAAATTAACTTTCTAACTTCTCTTAAAAAAACTCAGAGTTGTAGAAACATGGCCTACTTTCTTACACAGTGTGTGTCTGCTGTAGCCGAGTGTCCCTGAGTCTCCAAGTGACCTGGTTTCTCCTCACTAGACCTCCTGCTTGGCTCCTTCCAAGCTTCCAAATTTGAGATTCCTGTGCTCTGATAGGAAACATCAGGTCAGAAAGAGGCACCTCTGTGTGGTGAAGTACAAGCTCTCCCTTTAAACGATGCCTAATGAACTTGTAGCCTGGCAGGTTACTTATGGAAAATTAAAAATATTATTTATTTGGTCCACAGGGGTCATAGGTCATAGTTTAGCTTAAAGATTGTTGCCTGAAGGTTGGGTATGAGGATTCTGCAAGCATGAAAGAGGCACACTTGTCATGTAGCCTTAGCTTCTCCTGGCCACATATTTGGACTAGTTTTACTGCATTCCTCATAATCATTTTATTACCTATTAAATGCAAATTCCCAGGTCCTAATCTTTCACCTATGACGGCATTGTTGGCACAGCAGGCCATTTAGATCAGCCCCACTGGCTGCTGGAGGCGAGGACTTTCTTCATCAAGAACTCTGGAGGCTATAAGTCTTGCCCTCACTCTGAACCCCAGCAAAGCCAGGGGGCTTTAGAACTGAAGCTTAAAGCAGAATGTTCTTGCTAAGTTTGGTCTTGTGCTGAGTTTGGTCTTGTTTCCTCAAAACACACCAGCCTGGGGCGGAAGCAACATCACAGTATTTCTTGGGTACTATCCCCAGCAGAGGAATTGCAGGCCCCAGTTAGCTAGGGGCTCCCTGGGGGGTTTCTCCTACACACTCAACATGTAGCCTTTCAATGAATTTGCCATCTTCCTCCGCTGATGCAGTTGGTCTCTTGTGGTACCTGCAACTGAGGCCACCCAAGCCCCCTGGGGGCTATCATGTCCATGACATGGTACATCTGGCATGCTGGCTGCATGTGGCTCCAACAGGCACCCCCAGAGAAAGGACTGTCATCACCCCCAACCCCACAGCTGCACCCTGTCCCACAGTGCAGTGAGGCCTGGGCCCCACATTGTGTAGCTCTGAGCTTGGAAGACTATTGTAGCCTCCTTTCCTAGGACTCAGCAATAGTCCCTGGGGCTGGGCTGAGGACAGTGTGAGTGGTTGACATCCTGATACATATTCAGGGCCACCCTTCCATCCACCGGGCCATTGTTCTTGAGCCAAACCTGAGCCCTCAACTCTTTCTGCCATAGCATTTCCTCAAGTTCCCTCAGCCCCCCAAACTGGTCTGGATACCAAGCCTAAACACAGCTCAGGTTCTCACTGGGTTCCTGGACATGGGACCACATGCCTGTGGCTTTCCAGAATACCAACTACACAGGCAATTTTCCTGACCCCTTCAGATATGTCCCCCTACCCTTCTCAGCACCCCCTTTCAGTGTCCTTCTGCTTCTGCTTTTCTTCTCATTGCTTCCTCTCATACAATACCTGTATTTTTATTATCTGTTTCCTGTCAACAAGAAGATAAGCATCATGAGTAAGAACCCTAATTTTGCTGAATGTTGTACTCCTAGCACCTAAAACAGTGCCTAGCACACAGTGGGTATATAACAAGTACATTGAGGTGAAGCATAGAGAGGGATTTCTTTTCCATTCCAAAAACATGATTTATTTTATTCATTAGCCACAGTTAAGAAACTGAAGGCATAGAGAATAGAAGATAGGATAGGAGAGACTTCCTTTGTCTACTTTTTACATTCAGTATTGGCCATAACAACACCCAACAAGGAGAGGTAAGACATTAAGATTCTTTCCAAGCTGATACAGACTTAATTACTGTAATCACTTTGGATGATGATGGTGATCCTTTGTGGATGAGCCTCCGTGGGAGGAGGAAGCCTTTATTTCTCCTAACCTGAGTGGAGAGGATTGTCTGTACCCAGTCTGCCTCCTCTGAACACAAATACACTCATCTTATTTGCTATTATATTGCATGGTACAATCTCAATCAATATCTGTGGTAGAATGATAATTTACCCAGCACTGTGCTAGGCCCTGGGTGCAGCATCTGGTGGGAACAGTTGCCTATTTGTGACAACCTGACTCTGTTTTCGGGAAATTGATCTGATTTAGACTATGGAATAAACACTTTAAATTACTTTCTAAAATATCTAAATCTAACCCAGAAACCAAGAAAGCTTAACCTGAAAGCATTCATAGTACTTACAAAGTCACTGAAAATTCACTGGCATATATTGTTTTCTTGTTAAAGATGATTTATAGGTCAAATCTGAGTTCTGATTCTATCTCACTTAGCTTACTCATTTCCAAATTTTTAAGAGGCTCTATTCTAATTCATATTAGAATACTTATTTATTGAGGGTCTGCTATGTGTCAGATTTAGGAGAAAGAGATACAGAGAGGAATATCACAAGGATGAAAGATTCTTGGTATAGGAGATTGTGCAGGTGCTTTGGAATTGGGCAGATCTGGGTTGGGAACCTGTCTCTTCCTCTTCCTTACTGGTTGCCAAATCTTGTCTTTTTGAGACATGTTCTTCTTTTATGAAAAAATCATATTGAACTTGTGGAGTTGTTAGCATATTTAAACAAGATAAATCAAGTAAAGTGCCAACCCAGATGGGATCGCATAAAGGATGTTCTGTAAAAGGATGTTATTTTCTCCCTGGAAACACTCTGGTTGCTAGGGGCCAACAGGAGTCTAGAGCAATTCAATAGTATTTTCTCCTGAAAATGGACCCAACATTTTATGAATTGGTACAACTGGAGGCTGTCAAATGTCCTCCAGTTTCCCAGAATGGTGGGCAAAGGAAGCCATGGTATTAACTGGTGGTGGTACATTTTCTGTTCTTGGGACATAGACCACTCACCTAGGGGCAGTAGCTTCTATGAGGGCTTTGCTCCATTTGGGCACAATTATCATACTTCATGACAATATGGAATATCTAATAATAGTCTTTTTTCTCCCAAAAACCAGGGGGCTGCTTTGCATAGTTTGAATCCTTTGTAGAGCCCTAAATCACTTTGTAATGTGAAACATGTCTGTGGAGAGCCTTTGTGTTGTTTGTTCTTATGGTTTCATGCAAAGATTGAGCAAGAAGAATTTTTTATAAACAGCTTGCAATTATTTAGTGAAAAAAAATATAAAAATAAAGTTGGGTGGGCATCAAGCAGACTTCTGGACAAATCCAGGCTCTCTCAACAAGAACAATCAAGTGCAGTGGCACACGTTGGTTCTGACTGCAGACCTACATTCATCCTACTTTAAAACTGAGGACTTGCTTCCCAAGCCTCTGGTCTATACATGAGTGGCTTGGAATCATGGATGACTGAAAACACCTCCCCAGAGCCCACCCACTAGGACACATTCACCCACGTGGAGAGTCAACCTCAGAAAGATTTGGAAGAGTGATTCACAGTGTAAGGAGGCCAGAGGTGGGGAGATGAAGAAGTTCTGTAAAAGGGATAGTGTGGGACTTTCCATCTCCATCTGTTCTATATAATTTCTAGTTCAAATGTTCATGAGTTGCAAGCTTAGTGTGGCTTATGACAAGCCATCTGCTCCTTCTGCCATTTACTTCATCACCAGGAATCTCCTGGTAAAAAAAAGACAAGCAGAATGTGTGTGTGTGTGTGTGTGTGTGTGTGTGTGTGTGTGTGTGTGTGAGAGAGAGAGAGAGAGAGAGAGAAAGAAAGAGAGAGAGAGAAATGGAGAGAGTCTCTCATGATTCCATTGCTGTGATATTTTTTAGAGTAACCGCAGTAGCAGCAAAAGTCTTGATGTATGTGTTCAGTAAGTTATTGTGACAGAAGAATCACCCAGGGAATTGATCTTTTGAGATGACGGTCAGACTGCCAAGTGCAAAGATACTTTGCTAATTGTGTCCGTACCATTTTTGATAAACAGACTCTAGCCTTTGCTCTACTCTGACACAGTTACTGCAATTTGCACGTGACATTTTTATGGTTCTGCTGACTTCATTAACTGCAGTCGTTATCCTTATAAACTTCATAAACTACTTTATAAATAATTATATAAAATAAGCGTGAGCTCTATTTCCACTCATGCTATATCACTTTTCCGGTTTCTGCTGGGAATCCTTTATGAACCTTTGATGTCTCCATAGTTCCTACTTAAGAAGAATAGCATGTTCTGCTGTAGATGAAGTTTAACATTTTTCATTCCACAAATGGAACCTGAGAGGAGATATTTCCCCTACATTCTTTCTCAAATGGAGCCACTAATGCAGACAATCTAAATGACATAATTGTATGTATGTTGTGTGTATATGTGTATTTTGACTAACCATGGGAATACTGTTCCGGTATTCCTTAGATTGATTACTTCTACCCCAAGATTTTTCCATCAGCTCCAGGCCTCTTGTCAGAGGCCTTTCTGGTTGAGTGAGAAAAGCAAGACAGCGAAGCACTGTTCAGAGAGAACACGTGCATTATTTTCACAGGCCAGGGAAGGGTTTGCCACCCCAAGATGACAACTCGAAGATGAAGCAAACACAGTCTCCTCATTCCTGATGTAGACATTAGCTTTGGAAAGTACTTCTTCTGAAATTCCACCTCCCCCACCACTGCCATCCAAACAAGGGTCCTTTCCAAGAAAAACCTCCCCGGCTCCAGCCCTGCTTCCATTGTCTTGCAAATGAAGTCTCTCTGCTTCACAAAGGTGTCCCTGGGTGTGTTTCAAGGTTTCCAAAAAAGTGGAATAAAACTGTGTGTTATCAGCCTTATCAGTAGTTGATGACAGCTATTTTGTGACCTACAAAGAAATACACAGGATGGAGAAGACCAGAGTTCTTGTGATTACTTTTTAAAAACCCAGCCACCCCACACCAGCCACACGCAGACTTTGTCACCTTCCCTTCTGCTCCATAGTTCTTCGTTCATGCTGCACCTGGGGAATATACGTTTAACACATCAGCCTGGGCCACTTAGCATGACCTCCTCAAGCTTAAAGATGCGCTTGCTGACTTTCGATCCTCAGTGCTGAGGGCAACGTCTAGGACATAAAATTGATGTCTGCTGATTGAGTGGTCGTATAGAATTTCAGCCTTTTTATCATTTACAAGGACTTGCACATACATGAATACATCTGAAGACTCTAGAAGTTTTGTCCCTTCCAGGCCTCTTCTGGCTTTGTGGTAGCTTTCCTGGTCAGCCTCAGCCTCACATTGACCCAAACCAATAGCTCAGCATGGTGAACACCAAACAACTAATCAGTTAACTGATTTTCCACTATTCTGCCAGATGACCTGATGTTTGTTTGAACTTTAAAATCAATTAATTTGTAAGTAAAAAGCAGCTCTAGAATTGCTTTAGTATCTTGGGTTTTATCTTATCAATTAACAAGAAAAATAGAATTATCTCTTAAGAAAAGTTAGAGAAAGTATTTTTACATGTTTTGTATTAACTGTATTTTTCTAGTAAGTGCTGGAAAAGGTGAAAAACCTATATTGACAGAAATAAAATAAATAAATAAAATAAAATCATGAAAGGACACAGGTCTGAACCAAACTGACTCCATGACAGGCTTCAAATTTCCCCTCTGACCTTGGAAGCCTAAGTGTCGGTTTCCCCAGAATCATTAGACAATGAAAGGGCATAGATTCTCAACCAGGGACCACCTAGTAACACCCAATCAGAAGCGGCCAGCTAAAATGCTTAACATTCCTAAGGGCAGGCCCAGAGATAGAAGCTATAGATAATCACTTATTGCTTAAGGCTAGTTACACCCTACGTGAGGATCCTGGGTCCACTCTGTAACTGGTTAATACTCTGAATGTTGTGATTGGGTCCCACCAAAAGTAACAAACACTCTGGGCAATGTGTATGATTAAAGTTACTGCCAATGATGTTATGTGATAATGATTAGATCACTGTACCTGTGTCACAATTTCCTGTAACGCCCACTTCCCAAACCCATAAAAGCCCTACCCTGCCTTTGTTCGGGGCTCTCAGCACGGATCCACTGCACTGGTGAAGTCTGTGAGACTGAGCTTAGGCCCGGCCAGCCTAAACCCGTAATAAAGCCCTTTGCTTTTGCATGCGTGACTCAGTCTCCCCGGCAGTCTCTGGTTTGGGGGGATGATATTGAAATCTGGGCATAACAATCAAAAAAGCTGTTCTCAAATTTTATGAGCATCAGAACCACCTGAAGTTTCTGTTAAAACACAAGTGGCTAGGTATGTTGTGAGAATTTCCAGTTCTAGCAAGTTCCCAGGTGACAGTGACAGTGATGCTGCTAGTCTGGACACCACACTTTGAGAACTACATGATGTGGAAATCTTGGCATTCAGAGCCAATGGCCAAGAAAGAATTCTTGAGATGTGTTTGGTGCAAAAAAGGTGATTATCTTAAAGCATGGGAAGTGGACCTGTAGGCAGAAAGAGCTGCACGGGAGTGTGACTGATTATATACTTTCAAGTTGGGAAGGGGTTAGGGACATCATAAGTCTCTAAGGAAATTTGGAAGGAAGGTTTCCAGGACCTGAGGGGGCTAGCTGTTGTTAGGAAAAGGTCATTTTTTACTATCTAACTAAACCTCAGTCATAAGACCCTTCCGATGTGTATCTGTACAGTTAGATGATGATTGTTAACATATATCTTGGGAAGTAGAGAGAAAGGAAGTTTCCAAAGGAATTTTTATATGGTAAAGTAAACTTACAGGATCCTGGAGGTTGGGATAATGTTAACCTAGAATTCCCTTTTGCCCCAACAAACTGTCAACATGGAGGCAGCTGAGCTCTGAGAAGAATGTCACTCTGTGTGTCTTGATAACTTGTCAATGTGCTATAAGTTGTAAGGAATTAATTGTTTCTTTTGCCTTTGTTTCCCACATCACACTGACCTAGATAAGGAATTCAATCAGGCAGTGATTTTTTTAAGTGTATTTATTTATGAGAGAGAGAGAGAGAGAGAAAGCACACGTGTGCACACAAGCAAGGGAGGGACAGAGGAAGAAGAAGAGAGAGAATCCCAAGCAGGCTTCACACTGCCAGTACAGACCTCGATATGGGGCTCCAACCCATGAGCTATTAGATCATGACCTGAGCTGAGCCACCCAGGCACCCCTAATCAGGCAGTGATCTTAATGGTTCGGAATTAAGTTTACTAGCTGTTTAACTTGATATAATTGGGTGGATGTCCCGTCATTAAATAGATAAAGGCCTCATTTCTATTTGTCTTATTTCCTTTCCTCATTGAAGAAAATCAGGCACATATTTTTATGGACACACGGAATTTGTAGGAGGGCAGAATAGTGCAGTGGTGAACAGCCGGCTCTCAGCAACAAGGGAAGCCTTGAATTGTGGCATCTGCCTCCCATGATATAAATCCCCCTGTGGTAGATGAGCTACCAGCACACACCCTCGGGCCTGGGCTCCGAAGAGAATCATACATTGGGCTGGCAGCAAGTGCTCTGAATTGGTGAGACAGCCCCATTAGCTACTAGCCACTGACCCTCCAGGCGGGTTTCTTAATCCCTTTAAGCCTCAATGTTCTTACTGATAAAACTGGTAATAAGAGCTCCCGGCACTGCTTGGAGGGTCCCAGAGGCTGCCAGGGGCACCTGGCACAGGGCAGCAGCGGTGGCATTAAAGGAACTGGCGGCCTGACCCTGTTCTAAGACAGTTACGCTTTCGCTGTCTGGAGTGTGATCCTGTCTAAGAAGGCTGCTGAGAACCTGACCGTCTCTGGTGGGTCTTTCTCATATAAAACCGCCTGCAGGTGTTCCCCTGGTCGGAGCTTATCTGTGATTTACTTCATTTGCTCCCAGAGTTTGTTCAGCGACTCATCTCAGCTCTGCTGGCACGGTGTTCATCACAGTAAAAAGTTTGCGCTGAAGATCCTATTGATGCTGCTCATTTCCACCCACGTCACTGTTTCGGTCCTTTGTTCATCACCTAGAAGATTTCATCTTCTGGGCCGGCCACCGTAAGGGTTGCTGGGCTCTCTCTTAGCTACTTATCCCCT
Source organism: Suricata suricatta (assembly GCF_006229205.1). Taxonomy (NCBI): domain Eukaryota; kingdom Metazoa; phylum Chordata; class Mammalia; order Carnivora; family Herpestidae; genus Suricata; species Suricata suricatta. The sequence continues at coordinate 62,430,741 of NC_043712.1, forward strand.
GCTTTTCTTGGGCCAATTTATAATCCGGACATCGGTCTGGTGCTTGGATCATAAATTATCCTGCATTCTTTCCACACAGCGGCATGCCAAGCGGTTGGCAACCTGTAAGCAGTTAAAAGTAGGCATGGGATTTATAATTGTAAAAAACCCTCAAAACTGGAAGCAGCTCAAAGGGCCAACAATCAGGGATTGGTTAAGTAAAGTCTGTATAGCCACGGGATGCCCACGATGCAACAATTAAAAATGACATTTGTGATGTGTTTCTAAGAATATAAGAAAATGCTGTGGCTGTACTGCAACAAAAACACACCTACTGGATCTCACCTCTGTACCAGCGACAGCAATGCCCGGAGAAAAGACTAAAAGAAAATATTCGAACGTATTAAAGTTGGCTGCGACGGGGTGGAAAGAGGAAGCATAATCCTTGCTCACCCAACTTCTTCCTACAATTCCCAGATTTCACGTAATAATATATCCTGTTTATTGGGTACACGTGTGCCAGTCACGTTGGTAAACCATTTGTGGATATGGCCTCTCATCCCCAGGACAGAAGTCAAGGTCAGTTTGATCCCTCTTGGACAGGCAGGCAAACTTAGGTACAGAGAGATTGTCCGCCTTGTTCAAGATGACAGACCAGGTAATGAGAGAACCAAGACGCGAAGTAACATCTGTTCAACTCCAAAAGCCACACTCTTTCCACCACACCACGCTTTGAAGATTATGCGTTGCTTTTATGATGTTAAAGCCATGTAACAAGCATTGTTTTTAAAAAAACATAGTATGAAACTTTTGTTTAAATAGCTATGAAAGCCAAAGCTAGCAGTCATTTAAAGGCCGAAACATATGGGTGGAGAGGGTTGGACTCAAGGCCACTGCTTAATAAATCTTCTGTATAAAATTTAGAAAACTGCCTTTCCTTCCCACCAGCAGAGTCAGCCTCGCACGGAGGCACATGGCTCAGGATGCAGGCTCTGGTTCAGCCGCCTTTCCCTTTTGGCCGAGTGCACTGATGCAGTAAGCAACCTGTGCTACTGCACCAGGCCTCCCTAGCTGGGTATCACAAGCAACACACTCCTAAGAACAGAGGCAGCATCTCTTTCATCTGTGTTCTCACTCTACCTTCCCAATATCCCTTTCTCTGAGCTTCCTGTCACCTGGGTTTCTTCCCAGCTGCCCTCCCTCCTTCTCTCTCTCTTTTTAGACAATACAAGCTTTATCACCCTCTCTTTTTTGACTCCTTGTGTGCTGAGAAAGGTGTGTGCTGCAGTATCCTGCTCTTCAATGCCCTTATTTACATTATGTCTCAGACAACAGGTTTATGGGAAGAGGCTTGCAGTGTTTAAGATGATAGTTATTTGTCCTGAGGAGAATGGACTTACGAGTATTACTAGTAAAGGGCACCTAGGTGGCTCAGTCGATTAAGCATCAGACTTTGGCTCAGATCATGATCTCATGGTTTGTGAGTTTGAGTCTTGCAGCGGGTTCTGTTGTGGACAGCTCAGAGCCTGGAGCCTGCTTCAGATTCTGTGTCTCCTTCTCTCTCTGCCCTTCCCCTGCTTGTTCTCTGTCTCTCTCTCAAAAGTAAATAAACATTTAAGGGGCGTCTGGATGGCTCAGTTGGTTAAGCGCCGGCTTCGGCTCAGTTCGTGATCTCACGTTTTGTGGGTTCAAGCCCTGCATCGGGCTCTGTGCTGACAGCTAGCTCAGAGCCTGGAGCCTGCTTCAGATTCTGTGTCTCCGTCTCTCTCTGACCCTCCCCTGCTCGCACTGCCTCTCTCTGTCTCTCAAAAATAAATAAAAGACATAAAAAAAATTTTTTTAAGTAAATAAACATTTAAAAAAATTGTAAGAGTATACTGTCAAAACCAATGTACTTCCTAAGCTTAAGTCCTCTCCACTTATCACAGAGCCTTTCTTCCCTTCTTTCTTTTTTTTATAGAGTATACTCAACATGTTACATTAGTTTTAGGTATACAACATAGTAATTCAATTTCTCTATACATGACGCTATGCTTACCACGAATGTAGCCACCATCTGTCACCATCTGATGCTATTTTACAATGTCATTGACTATATTCCTTATGCTGTACTTTATATTCCTGTAACTTACTCATTCCATAACTGGAAGCCTGTATCTCCCCCTCCTCTTCACCCATTTTGCCCGTCCCTCCACCCTCCCTCCCTCTGGTACCCGTCAATTTATTCTCTGTATTTATAGGTCTAGTTCTGTTTTTTTTTTATTTTTTTAATGTTTTATTTAATTTTTATACAGAGAGAGACAGAGCATGAGAGGGGGAGGGGCAGAGAGAGAAGGAGACACACAGAACCGGAAGCAGGCTCCAGGCTCTGTGCTAGCTGACAGCACAGAGCCTGATGTGGGGCTCGAACCCACGAACCTGAGATCTGACCTGAGCCGAAGTCGGAGGCTTAACTAACTGAGCCACCCAGGCGCCCCTAGTTCTGTTTTTTATTTATCCACTTGTTTTGTTTTTCAGATTCCACAAATGACTGAAGTCATAAAGTGTTTGTCTTTCTCTGTCTGACTTACATCACATAGCATTATGCCCTCTAGGTCCATCCATATCATAAATGCAAGATCTCATTTTTTATGACTGTGTAATATTCTAGTGTTTGTGTTTGTGAGTATGTGTATCATGTCTTTCTTATACCATCCTTTTAACATCCTCTGGGATCCTATAATTCTTTGCCCATCTCTTTTATTGTATATATTGCACTTTATTATAATAATCTGTTTATGTATGTTTCTGCTGTTTGACCATGAGCTCCTTAAAGTCAGGACTGTGTCTTCCTATCTGTATTCCTGGCACATGGATTTGGTCAGAAAGGACATGAATAACCTCATCTCAAAAACAAAGAAACCACACATGACCTTGAGCATGTGTGACCTAGGCCATTATCACGAATCATTGGGGATAACATTGTTCTTAAGGTTGCTCATGAACTTATGTCTCAGACAGCACAGACCTTTCCATGTCCTACCAAATCCTCCCAACTTGGATCTCAATCCCTTCCCTTTTTTTCAGTCCTGAAGACCACAGAGAATATTGATTGGTACTTATTTTGTAAAAACACTCACATATGTATATCTATTTATACTTGCCTTGTTCCAAGAAGGATTTCAGTTGGTTTATAAGAATATAAAACCTCCGGGGTGCCTGGGTGGTTGAGTTGGTTGAGCGTCCAACTTCTGCTCAGGTCATGATCTCACTGTTCATGAGTTTGAGCCCCACTTTGGGCTCTGGGCTGACAGCTCAGAGCATGGAGCCCGTTTTGGATTCTGTGTCTCTCTTTTCTCTCTGGAAAGAAACACTCGTGTGTGTGTGTGTGTGTGTGTGTGTGTGTGTGTGTGTGTGTGTGTTTCTGTCTCTCAAAAATAAATAAACATTAAAAAAATTTTAAAGAATATGAAACCTCCAACATAAGAGTATGAAAGTAGGAACAAAAAACTAAAGAAAGAGAAACAAGAGTGGAGACATAATCATTCCCATATTGAAAAGCAAAAGTTCTTATGAATATGGTCAGCAGCTTCTTAGCCACATGAACCCTTGTACAGTGTCAACTTTGACCTTACATTGAACTGAGCTGCCCCCATCTGCAGTTAACTATGTCATCTTCCCAAAAATTCAGCATGGTGGTTCTGTGGCACAAACTGAATTTCACCCCTGTGACCAATTCCTACCATAATCAGCCCAAAGGAGGAGATGGCCAGATTTCTCTCAGTCTTGCTGCTGATTGGTTGGAAGCCAAATCTGAGTCTTTGTAGGCCTTGCTCAGGCCAATGAGTATGATGGCAAGACAAGAGTAAGACCACAATCTCAGTCCTCTGGCAGGTTCACATCAGGAAAGGAGGGATGCATAGGTATCAGGTAAGAACTTTCTAAAAATCCACAAGAGGTCAAGATTTCTTAGTTATTTGATAAGCAGACAGATACCAAGAAGTTATCACAAAGTGTATAGAATTATCCTGGGAACTATGGATGTTTCCATTTTTAAAAGTTCTTTAACATAAAAAGAGTTATACACCAAAGGAGGGTAGCAAAATACCCCCAAATCCTTAGACATCAGACATGCACACATTTTAAGTACATAGATATAGTAGAGTCACAAGTTGGCCTGAGAAACTTTCCTCCCCTTTAGGAGAAGACAAAATATCTCAAGTAACTCTGCATTACATGGGCAACAAGAGAAGAGAGGGAAGAAACAGTGACCCATTCACCATGAACCTAAGGGACTTTCCACAATGGTTTTATTCATTATTTCCTTAGGATGTGCCATAGGGTGAGAACTTTTATCTCAAAACTTGGAAATTCTCAGATATTCTTGATAATATACTCTGAGAAAGGGAGTTTATGAGGATAAGGAAGTCAAAGGAGACCACTGGATTGGTCAGGTCCTTTGAGCATAAGCCACAAAAACCTGTCTAGCTCAGGGTGGGGGAGGGATTTATCTCACAGACTCTACAGGAGAAATGAACAACCCAGTCATAGGACTGAGAAGCAGGGAAGGCTCAAAAAAGTAGAATATGGGCTGAACCCTGCCAAGATTCTTGCACTATCCCTCTCTTTTTTGCTTCTTTCTGCATTTCAGCTTAAATCATTCAGGTTGGGCCACTCTACCTGGTAATACATATGCCTTCCAGTCTCTGCTTTACCTTTAATCCCTTAGCATCACCATCAAAGAGTGGTCCAATTCTTTTCCCCAGTTGCACTTAAGAAGCTGCAGGGAAGGACACGGATTGTCCAGGACTAGATTAGGTGTCACCCTGGAACCAATCAGCTATTGGCAGATATGTGAGGATTGATGCAAAATTGGTCAGGGGACTTCTTTAGTCCAAGAAATGGCATTGAGTAAAAAGTTGGAAGCCCTCAGTTGAACCACCAAGCTGGAGAGGTGAAAGCAGCACTTCTCTGAAGAAAGGAAAAAAAGAGTTGGACTAACAAGACTTTAGGTGTCCATCACGGCCACCAACCACCAACCTATGGGGCTCACATAGATGCCAGGCACAACAGAGTGGACAAGCCTAGCAGATGGAGTAAATATTATAATTTGTAACTAAAGCAATCTATTTGCTAATAGGATCCTCCCTTTCTTTACCTCCAGCAGGAGAGAGAGAAACACCCTGGGCCAGAGAGGGTATGGAACCCTGTAGCGCAAAGACCGGAGTATCTTTATTCATATATAGAGTTCAGGGCAGGGACCCAGAAGAATATAAGAAATTCTTCTTTCTCAACATTCCTCAGGAAATAAGTACTGGGTAGAAGATCAAAATAAGAAAATAAATGAATGTCCATATTATTTCCTAAATGCTGCAGAAATGGTCTGAATGTACATGGCCAAATAATGTAAATGTAGTAATGAAATTATTTTTATTTTTTTAAACAATTTATTTTTTTAACATATGCAATTATTTTCCATCATTTACAATACAGTAGTTTCAATGATACTCCAAACAGAAAAGCAAAGTAAAATATCAAAACCCCCACTTCTATTTCATGTACTTAGACTTATACAGAAATTAGAAGGTTAGGTACCAACTCGTTAATCACCTAATTTCACAGCTATCTGAAGTGGCGATTGTAATATAGCAGCTTATCTATGATACATTCAAGATACATGGTATAATTTATTACTTGCCCATAAGCGAAAGCACAACCTGCTTAATACCTTTCCTTAAATTCCACCTCTATACTACAGTATACTTGAGGTCCATGCAAAAAAGTAGCTACTTTTTATATAGACAATGGATGATTAAGTCTTTGGTGCTGTAAAAGCAACTTCAATTAAACATAACCACCCCCACCACCATAAAAAGAAGAGGAAGCAAATACCACCAACAAGCAAAACAAGTACTACAATGTAAAAATATTTTTAAAAATGATAACCCTCTCACATACATAAATGAAAGGTTGCACACAAAGAACTCACATCTTTTCAAGCTTCAATAGTAAATATTCTGCTACTATGTCTTAAATACTGCATGGTTTGCCCAAGCTAAGATGAAATCACATCATAAATCAATAAGCATTTTGCATTTTCTTTCATTATCTACTCAAAGTCATGCCTACTGCACCGCTAAACATTTCATTAAATCCAATTATACAGCAAACACTCCCAAAATAAACTTAGATTGTATGGCAGTTTCACTTAACAGTATATAAAATGCTGTGTTGTGACAGGTATCAACTATCCATTAGATACTGAATCAATTTTTCTTAAGCACTACTAACTATTGCTTTTCTTGAAGCTAGATCATTCTGAAAATTTCCTGTTAGACCTATGAGTGCAAACATATGGTATCTGTCCTTCTCTGCCTGACTTATTTCACTTAGCATGACACTCTCAAGGTCCATCCACTTTCCTACAAATGGCCATATATGTTATTCCCTCTCATTGCCATGTAGTACTCCATTGTGTATATATACCACATCTTCTTGATCCACTCATCCAGTGATGGGCATTTAGGCTTGTTCCATGTTTTGGCTATTGTTGACATTGCTGCTATGAACATTGGGGTACATGTGCTCCGATGCATCAGCATGAAATTATTTTTAAAGACTGCTCTACAATAAGTGCATTTTTTAAAGTATTTAACAATAACAAAATACTTAACTGTCCATAATAGCTCTCAGTCCTTGGCTCTGTGCTTTCTCTGTGACCTACCACAGCTTTGCCAGGTATCATAAGACCTTGCTGCTAAAAAGATGGTGGCTTCTGTCATTCATTTGATGACTGTGTCCATGTTCTGGGCTGGGCACTGTGCTCAATGCCGTGGACACAGTGCTGTGAGGCAGAAAGTGCCCTTGCCCTCACAGAGTTTGCATTCTGATGGGGAGTACAACTGTAATCAGGGGGAGCAGATGCAATCCTAAGGAGAAAAGATTCCAAGAACCATGAAAATTTCAAATGGGTGAACCTGCCATCACACATGAAAAGGGTTCATCATCAGAAGAAAGTGGCGGGCCTACCCTGGTCCAGGTTACATATTAGCAGACCTGTCCTCAGGGGAGAGGTCACCTCCAGGCACACATAGACCATTAAAATAGGGAAATAGGGGTTGAAAACGCCAGATGAGGACATGTTCTCAGTGGTTCTCTGTATTCTCTCAGTTCCCAAAACTCAAGTTAAACCATGGATTGGTGAGTTATCATCCACTTGCAACAAAAATGCCTTACAAGTGGTAGTTGTGTGTATAATTCATTGACAAACTGCAGGAGAAACAGAAGACAGCTCTTCTGTCTTAAATATGGGATAGTGAGCTGTTTGTCTCCCTTCAAATTCAAGATTTAAAAAAAAACTTATTCTTGTTATAAACAAACAACTGAACTCTCTAGACAACTACTTAAGAGAACATGGACTGCATGAGATGTGAGATGTTTTCATAAATGCCAGACTCAGAGCTTCAAAAAGAGGTATTTTTGAAAGATTGTTAGATTCTGAAAAATAACCAGATATCAGTCAGGATCAGTTTAGGTCACGCTGCAGTGACAATGGTCCTCCTGGTCTCAGGGGCTTCAACAACAGTGGATTGTTTCTTCCTAATGCTGTCTATACATCCCAAGTTGGTTGGTGACCTGGACCATCATAATCCCTCAGGGACCCAGGTTGGTGATGCCTCCATCCCATCCACAGTCACTGGGGTTAGTCACTGGAGAATCATGTACTGGCCCTTGAAGCTTCTGCCTGGAAATGACATGTCACTTTTACCTTCTATTCTCTTTTATTCTATTCTACTTATTTTATTTTAATTTTTGGGGCAAAGCAAGTCCCATGGCTATACCCAATTTTATTTCTTTTTTGAAATGTGAGGGAGAGGCAAGGAGAGAGAAAGGGAGAGAGAATCCCAGGCAGGCTCTGTACCGTCAGTGCACAGCCAGACACTGGGCTTGAACCCACAAACCACGAGATCATGACCTCAGCTGAAATCAAGAGTTGGACTCTTCACTGACTAAGCCACCCAGGAACCCCTATATCTAATTTAAGTGGAACAACAGAGTGCTTTTCTGCTCCAGTGACTGACTTTATAAAAAATGATAATCATTCAGAATGATATTTTTAAGGATTGGAAATCTAATTCAGCTATATTTAATGTTCCATATGTTTTAACTTTTAGAGGCTATTTTCCAAAGCTTTAATCATCTTAAGCAGGCACTTGATTAATGCATGGAGGGGTGGAGTCTAATTATCCTCCCTTTGAATCTGGCTGGTTTTAGTAAACTGCTGGACGGACAGGATGCAGCAGCAGTGATGTTACAGGACTTCTGAGGTTATGGCAAAAGAAGCTTTACAGCGCCTACTCAGGCAGAGCCCATTCTTGCCTGGGATGTACATGCAGCATGAGGCACTTGCTCTTGGAGCCCTGAGCTGCCATGGAAGCAGCCCAACTACCCCAAAGTCACCATGCTGGGGAGGCCACTGGAGAGACCATATGGAGAGCCCAGAGATTATGTGAGGAGAGAAATGCTCCCAGCTGGACACCAGCTTGCTTCTTCAGTTTGAATCTTTTGCCTTCTAGATGTTGTTTAAAGGTATAGGTATCCCCAGGCATAATCATACATCTAATTGACTTCTTTGGGCTCTAATTCCCAAGTATGAATAAATGGATCAGATTCTTTTCTTAGGTGTTTTGGGAGGAAAAAGAGAAGCCTTGGTTCTTGAACGGAAGGGAGAAGAAAGAGTTCTGAGACTTGAATTATTGCCTGTGGCAGGGCAGACTTGTGTGGTGAGCTGCTAGTAATCAGCTAAAAATGAAGCACACCCAAGAGTGAGATCCTCAGAGGACCTCCCACCCTCACCTCCACCTGCACTGTGGTAGGCTCTGAGAAGATCTGAGGTGGATTGTGGATTCAGTCTTGTCTCCTGGACCCTCCACCCCACCCCACACAGTCACATCATGGAAACTGTTTGGATCTTTCGAGGAGAAACAATAAATAACAGCCCTCTTCCCCACCTGAGCTGTAAACCAATAGAGAAAAAAATCTCCCCGCCCCCCTGCCACTGGATGTGTGCATGGGCTACTAGAACTTCACATTCTTTCTGATAAAGCTGATGAGGAGGGATGTAGCATCAGGACGTATAGGCTTATGGGCTTATGCTGTGAACCCCAAGATTATGTAGGCATCATCATCTAGCCAAAGAAAGCACTGGATGACAGGGGGACTCCCAAAGTGGTGAAACTTAGGACATGGAGGAGCACAGGAAAACACATGCTTCTGTGTGCATCTAAAAGAAAAGAGAGGGGCTGAAATGAGCAAACCCAATGCATTCCTCCCAACTTTGTCAAAAAGGTAAGTCCCTGGGGGCACCGAGGTGTCTCAGTAGGTTAAGGATCTGACCCTTGACTTCAGCTCAGGTCATAATCTTATGGACTGTGAGTTCGAGCCTCGTTTTGGGCTCTGTGCTGATGGAATGGCATCTGCTTGGGATGCTATCTCTCCTTCTCACTCTGTCCCTCCCCTGCTTGCTCTCTATCTCTCTCAAAATAAATATAAAAAGTAAACTTCAAAAACAAAAAGGTAAGTCCCTGTATATCCCTGGAAGTCCCTGTACATCCTTAGAGTAAATAAAGTGGCAGAGAGAGACCAGAAGCACTACACTAACTGCATCCTCCACGTGGAAAAAATAGTACAAGTGGGGAAGGAGCATCTCCCCTGATGGTAGAGTTGACGGTCACCTTAAAACTTGGGCACAGGCTTCATCCCAGCAACACAGAGCTGGAGCAATCACATTGGTATTGAGATCTGAAATACAGGTTCACAGGATTTTATGCTTGCTTCTCATTTCATGTCAGCAAGCATTTATTAAATGTCTGTATAAACATCAGTCTTTGGTTGTGTGATTCTAACTGGGACCCGCGTGAATGAGGGTGTACTGCTATAACCAGCAAGCCCTAAATACAAAGGCTCTATGCCAGGCACTTTAACCAGATTCTGGAAAAATTATAACTGTTAAGGTGTTGAATATTCAGTGAGTGAGATAGGCAGCAATCATACATCCTGGGGACATGTCCACGGCATCAGAGAAATAAAGAAACAATCACTTTTGCTTGCTGGGTTGGAGGAGGTGCACAAGGAAGGTGATGGCTGAGCCAAGCCTTAAAAGAAGAGTGGGGATTTTGCCAAGTTGGGGAACAGCTTGAGGGAAGTCAGTAAGTAGGAAAGAGCTAGTCATATGCCTAGACTACCATAAAGTCCCTCACCCAACAGGTGTTTATTAAGTCCTCCTGTGGTTGGTTTTAGTGATTTGATTCTAAACGAGACAGGCACAATCTCTGTCCATGGAGCATTTATTATCCTACTCTGGAAAAGAGAGAACATCGGAGGCAAGAATGGAAAAGTAGGGAGGGGTCAGATCATGGAAGGTCTTGTATATCATGCCACGGAAGTTGGTATTTACCCAAAGTCTGTTTTCAGTCCATTATTCCCCATCTCATGCTACAGAACAGGCTTGTGATGGGGATGCACCATATCCTCCTTGGATCCAAAGTGGTCATTGCTCGTGGTGATGAGAAACAGGATGTTCAACAAAGCAATGGCCTTTCAAGTTTGAGAATTTCTAGTACGTAAAATCTTTTTATCTTTTTTCTCAAGCCAAGCCATAATGACAATGAGTGAAAACACTAGTGAAAATAAACCAAAATTAAAACAAGCACTTGCACCATTATTACATTTAACACTGAAAAGCAGGATGTAAAAAATTTAGCAAATCTTTTTAAAGTACTAAAAGGATTAAATAAAGTCTCCATAGTCTCACAATGTCTTCCTGGCTAACAGAGAAATAAACAAAAGAAGGAGAGAGGTTTTTCCAAGTTAAAAGTTAAAGAGGGAAAAAACCAATTCAACACCAAATTTTTATTGGATACCCATATGCTTTATGTTTGGTGTTGCAGTATGGGAGAAAAGAACACTGGCTTTTAATGAATACTTAATACTTAATTTTTAGAATGTAATTAATAAAACATCATTATGCTCAGTCTAAGTACGTTTCAAAAGTAAGGGTCCAGGGGCATCTGGGTGGCTCAGTTGGTTAAACTTGATTTTGGCCCAGGTCATGATCTCACAGTTCATGGGTTCAAGCATGGCATTGAACTCTGTGCTGACAATGCAGAGCCTGCTTGGGATTCTCTCTCTCTCTGTCCCTCCCCTACTTGTGCTCTCTCTCTCTCTTTCTCTCTCAAAATAAATAAATAAACTTAAAAAAATAAAGCTTTAAAAAATAAGTAAATAGATCTGGATGTTTCTAAGAAGAAAAGAGATATTCTTCACGGAAATTAGTTCATCTGAACAACTGTGGGAGACACGCTGCTGAATTGTTTTAAGAATAAGTGTGATCTCTTCTGAAAATTTCAAGTTTTTTCTTCTGATGTTTCTTTTTAAAAAGAAAATCTGTTCCCTTCTGATTGGGGACACAAAGATAATGATGGGATTTTCATATTGCTGACCTGGAACTGTACTGTTTGGTGTAACTGTCTCTCTGTTCTAGCTTTTCTCAAGCTGTGGGGAGGGGAAAGTGTGGTCTTTGAGGGTCTCATCCCAGTTGTTAAGCAAGAGCCAGGCATGACTGCATTCATTTCCAACAACTTCCTGGATATGGTGGTAGTTGTTAGGATTTTTCACGAATATCCAAATTTGCCTCTCTCTTCTACCTCACTCTAAGTTGAAAGCCTCTTTGAAAGGAGGAGTGGTCATGTGACTTGCTTTGGCCAATGAAATGAGAAAGCTCCAAGTGCTAGTGTGTGACTCACCACGTTCCCTTCTCCACATATCTGCAAACGTGGAGGCAGGAAGCAAATTGGCACTTCCAGGCCCCAGTTCGTTTGATGAGGAGAACCATTTGGTAAGAGCGAGATTGGGGAGTTTGCTACTCCAGTGTAATGGTACCTCTGCTGACAGTTGTCCACTCTGTACATACCCAGGCTCCAAGGACACCACAATGGTCACACAGCATCCTTCTTCAGCAGAAACTCCTAGCCCAGGGAGAGAAAGAGACAGGAAAACAATTATGAGTAGTACATAGCCACATGGGGAATGGTAAGCCCAGCCTCGGGGGAATTAAAAAGTGAAGGAAAGTGGTGAGAAATGTTTCTTCTCTATGAAAGGTGAAGGAAAAAGATAAGGAAATCTCTTTTATGTATTTAGTTACAATCTGATCTATACTTAGTTATGGTCTCTACTATTTATAGTAAAGTGGCAGAATTATTTATAGTGAAAACTTGATATTCTACTTCATAAAGTTATCTCTTTCTATGAAAATTCTATTTCCAGGTTGGCAAATGAGAGCCATATTTTGAATCAGTTCCAGTAGATATGTAGTGGCTGCTAACATTTTATTTGAGAAAGATTATGACGCTGCATCTCAACTCAGGAAAAGAGTGATGGGATCGGTTAGCAACATCTGTCAGGTATTTAGGAGAGGGGAGTAGCAGCCCATATGTCACTATTTGCAAACCTACACCTAGCTGAAACAGAAGAATTATCTGACAACTAATCATACTTCCCACCCCCCAAAAAGAATGAAATAGCCAGGAAGACTCACATCCATAAACTGTGAAATATGCTCCTGGAGAATAATAAACAATATATGATGCAATTTTAGCGCCTCATCCCCCCCCCCCCCAAGCAACATATCTATGTAAAAACAAGGCTGACATATGAAGAAAAACCACGCTCATCCTCTTGGTTGTGCTCTCTTAACTCCACATACCTGTGATAGAGAATATGCCAGCTGCTGTGACAGAAAGACCACAAATGCAGTGGTGTTATTTCTTTAATGAAACAGTCTCAGAACTGCTCTGCCATCCTTGTCATGTGGTTAGTCAGAGACAGAAATGACAGCTCCAGTCTGCATGGATGGTGATGGCTCCTAGAGGAAGTCTAGTGGAGGGGAAATCTTCATCTCTAATGAGCAGGGATAATCTCCACTCACATTCCACTGGACTCACTTTGGTCTATGGTCAACCTAGCTTCATGGGGATCAGAAAACATAATCTCTGGCTGGACAGCATGTACCTAGCTGTACTTTGGGGTATTCTATTACTAAGAGGAAGAAAAAAGGGTTCTATTGGGAAGTCAGTAGTCCCTTCACTTCTACTTGAGGACAGAGAGACTAATTTATTTTTTTACTTTTTTTAAATGTTATTATTTTCTTAAGTTTATTATTTTGAGATAGAGCACAAGCACATGAGGGGCAGAGAGAGAGAGAGAGAGAATCACATGCAGGCTCTGTGCTGATGGCCAAAGTGCAGATCAAACCCATGAACCACGAGATCATGACCTGAGCTGAGATCTGAGATTAAGACTCAGATATTTAACTGACTGAGCCACTCAGGCACCTTCAGAGAGATCAATTTATACCAAATAATTCAGGGAACCCCTTTATTAAAGGATGAATAAAAGCAATAAAGGATAGAGGGCAGAGCCAAGATGGTGGAGAGGAAGGGGGGCTCTGTAAACTTTGTCCGCCCCATCTATCGAACTGAGAAGGACATTACTCTCATCTGGAAGAGCAGAAGGAGAAAATATAGACTCTGGAAAGAAGACAACCTCAAAGATGCCTGAGTGAGTGAGTACAAACTGGGGAGAATGGAAAACGGGCCAGCCTAAGATGGGCAGGGGAGGTGGGAGCCCCAGCCCAACACAGGGCAAGTGTGCAGAGCCACTGAGAGACAAAGGAAAAAGAAAGAGAAACTTAACATGCTAATAGTACTGTCTCTAGAGAAGAGATAAAGAACATTTAACCCCGTACGGAGAGAAATACTCCCACTCCATATATAACCGCTAGGCAGGGCGAATCCCGAACCTGGGTTGCACAAGGGAAAAGAAAAAAAAAAAAAAAGAACTCTCCCCTGAAGAAACTCCAGGAAGAAATCACAGCCACAGGACTGCTCAAAACAGATCTAAACAACACAATTGAACAAGAATTTAAAACACTTGTCATAAAATTAATCACTGGGCTTGAAAAAGTATCAGAGAAGGTACTGAGACAATGACTAGGGACTTTCAAAATAGTTGCGATGAGTTAAAAGAGGCTATAAATGAGGTGAATAATAAAATGCAGGCAGCCACCTCAAGGATTGAAGAGGAAGAGAGAAGAATAGGTGAATTAGAAGACACAGTTATGGCAAAAGAGGAAGCTGGGGGGAAAAAAAAAGAGAGAGAAATTGATCCAGGAGCAGGAAAGGAGAATTTGAGACCCGAGTGATACAATCAAATGGAACAATATCCATATCATAGGAATTCCTGAAGAGGAAGAAAGAGAGAAAGGGCCTGAAGGGACACTAGGCCAAATTAAAATTGAGAATTTCCCAAATTTGGGGAAAGAAATACAAATTCAAATTCAAGAGGCACAAAGAACCCCCGTAAGACGTAATTTGAATCGACCTTCAGCATGACATATCATAGTGACACTGGCAAAATATAAAGAGAGAATTCTGAAAGCAGCTAGAGAGAAAAGGGCCCTCAAATACAAAGGGAAACCTATCAGAGTGGTTACAGACATATCTAATGAAACTTGGCAGGCAAGAAAGGAATGGCAGGAAATCTTCAATATGATGAACAGAAAAGATATGCAGCCAAGAATCCTTTATCCAGCAAGCCTGTCATTCAAAATAGGAGTGAAAAAGGTGTTACCAAACAAACAAAAATTGAGAGAATTCATCACCACCAAACCAGCCCTACAAGAACTCCTAAGAGGGATTCTATGAGGGAAATGTTGCAAAGAATACAAGGTGCCAGAGACACCACTATAAACATGAATCTACGGAGAACACAATGAATATAAACCCACATTTTACAATAAAAACACTGAATGTAAATGGACTGAATGTTCCAACCAAATGACACAGGGTAGCAGAATGGATAAAAAAACGAAACCCATCTATTTGCTGTTCACAAGAGACTCATTTTAGACCTGAAGATACCTTCAGGTTGAAAGTAAAGGGATGGAGAAATATCTATCATACGACTAGAAGCCAAAAGAAAGCCAGAGTAGCCATATTTATATCAAACAAACTGGACTTTAAAGTAGAGAGATGAAGAAGGACATTATATAATAATTACAGGGTCTCCCCATCAGGAAGAGCTAACAATTATAAACATCTATGTGCCAAATTCGGGAGGGCCCAAATACATAAAACAATTATTCACAGACAGAAACAATCATATTGATAAGAATGTGCTAATTGTAGGGGACTTTAATACTCCACTGACAGCAATGGATAAATCAACCAAACAGAAAATCACTAAGGAAATAATGGACCTGAACAACACATTGGAACAGATGGAATTGATAGATATATTTAGAACTCTGCATCCTGAAGTTAGGAAATTCACCTTCTTTTCAAGTGCATATGGCACATTCTCCAAGATTGATCACATACTGGGGCATAAAGCAGCTCTCGATAAATATAAACAACTTGAGATCAAACCATGCACACTTTCAGATCACAATGCTATGAAACTTGAAATTAACCACAGGAAAAAGTCTGGAAAACCTCCAAAAATGCGGAGGTTAAAAACCACCCTACTAAAGAATGATTGGGCTAATCAGGCAATTAGAGAAGAAATTAAAAAATACATAGAAAAAAAAAAGAAAACGAAAATACAACAATCCAAACTCTCTGGAATGCAGCAAAGGCAGTCCTAAGAGGAAAGTATATTGCAATCCAGGACTATTTCAACAAACTAGAAAAAGCGCAAATTCAAAATCTAACCGAACACCTACTGGATTAGAAGGGGAACAGCAAGAGCACCCCAAAGCCAGCAGAAGGAAAGAAATAATAAAGATCAGGGCAGACATAAATAATATAGAAGCCAAAAAAAAAAAAAAAAACCCAGTCGAGTAGATTAATGACACCAAGAGTTGGTTCTTTGAAAAAATAAAATTGATAAACCTTTAGCCAGGCTCCTCAGAAAGAAAAGAGAGAGCACCTAGATAGACAAAATAATGAATGAAAATGGATCTATTACAACCAATCCCTTAGAAATAAAAGCAATCATTAGAGATTACTATGAAAAATTATATGCCAACAAAGTGGACAACCTAGAAAAAAATGGACAAATTCCTAAATGCACAGGCACTACCAAACTTCAAACGGGAAAAGATAGAAAGCATGAATAGACTGATAACCAGTAAAGAAATCAAATCCGTTATCAAAAATCTCCCAGGGCCAGATGGCTTCCCAGGGGAATTCAACCAGACATTTAAAGCAAAGCTCATACCCATTCTTCTCAAACTATTCCAAAAAATAGAAATAGAAGGAAAACTTCCAAACTCATTCTACGAAGCCCGCATCACTTTGATACCCAAACCAGACAGAGACCCAGCAAAAAAAGAGAACTACAGGCCAATATCCTTAATGAATACATATGCAAAAATACTCAACAAGATACTGGCAAATCGAATTCAACAGCATATAAAAAAATTATCCTTCATGATTAAGTGGGTTTCATTCCTGTGTTACAGGGCTGGTTCAATATTTGCAAATCCATCAACGTGATACATCACATTAACAAAAGAAAAGATAAAAACCATATGAGCCTGTTGATAGATGCAGAAAAAGCATTTGACAATATATAGCATCCTTTCTTAATAGAAACCTTGAGAAAGTCAGAATAGAAGGAACTTACCTAAACACTATAAAAGCAGTTTATGAAAAGCCCACAGCTAATATCATCCTCAATGGGGAAAAACTGAGAGCTTTCCCCCTGAGATCAGGAACACGACAGGGGTGTCCACTCTCACCACTGTTGTTTAACATAGTGCTGGAAGTCCTAGCATCAGCAATCAGACAACAAAAAGAAATAAAAGGCATCAGAATTGGCAAAGAAGAAGTCAAACTTTTCACTTTTCACAGATGACTTGGTACTCTACATGGAAAACCCGACAGACTCCACCAGAAGCCTTCTAGAACTGATCAATGGATTCAGTAAAGTTGCAGGGTACAAAATCAATGTACAGAACTTGGTTGCATTTCTATACACCAATAATGAAGCAGCAGAAAGAGAAATCAAGAAACTGATCCCATTCACAGTTGCACGAAAAGCCATAAAATAACTAGGAGTAAACCTAACCAAGGATGTAAAAGACCTATATGATGAAAACTATAGAAAACTTATGAAAGAGATTGAAGAAGACACCAAGAAATGGAAAAACATTCAATGCTTATGGATCGGAAGAATAAACATTGTGAAAGTGTCATTCTACCCAAAGCAATCTACACATTCAATGCAATCCCCACCAAAATTGCACCAACATTCTTCTCAAAGCTAGAACAAGCTATCCTCAATTATATGGAACCACAAAAGACCCCAAATAGCCAAAGTAATATTGAAGAAGAAAACCAAAATGGGAGGCATCACAATCCCAGACTTTAGCCTCTACTACAAAGCTGTCATCATCAAGACAGTATGGTATTGGCACAAAAACAAACACATAGATCAATGGAATAGAACAGAGAACCCAGAATTGGATCCACAAACGTATGGCCAATTGTTCTTTGACAAAGCAGGAAGGAGTATCAATGAAAAAAAAAAAGACAGGTGCTGGGAGAACTGGACAGCAACATGCAGAAGAATGAAACTAGACCACTTTCTTACACCATACACAAAAATAAACTCAAGATGGCTGAAGGACCTTAATGTGAGACAGGAAACCATCAAAACCCTCAAGGAGAAAGTAGGAAACAACCTGCTTGACCTCAACCACAGCAATTTCCTACTCGCCACATCCCCAAAGGCAAGGGAAATGAAAGCAAAAATGAACTCTTGGGACTTTATCAAGATAAAAAAATTTCTGCACTGCAAAGGAAACAATCAAGAAAACTAATAGGCAACCAACGGAATGGGAAAAGATAGTTGCAAATGACATATCAGATAAAGGACTAGTATCCAAAATCTACAAGGAACTCACCAAACTCCACATCCAAAAAACGAATAACCCAGTGAAGAAATGGGCAGAGGACATAAACAGACATTTCTCCAAAGAGGACATCCAGATGGCCTACAGGCACATGAAACGATGCTCAGCATCACTCATCATCAGGGAAATACAAATCAAAACCACATTGAGATACCACTTCATGCCAGTCAGAGTGGCTAA
>NC_043712.1:62448955-62568157 GCF_006229205.1 Suricata suricatta
TATACAATGGAGTATTACATGACAATGAGAAAGAATGAAATCTGGCCATTTGTAGCAAAGTGGATGGACCTCGAGGGTGTCATGCTATGCGAAATAAGTCAGGCAGAGAAGGACAGATACCATATGTTTGCACTCATAGGTCTATCAGGAGAACAAGAGAAACCTATTGGAGGACCATGGAGAGGGGAAGGGGGGAAGAGAGTTGGGGAGAGAGAAGGATGCAAAACCTGAGAGACTATTGAATACTGAAAACGAACTGAGGATTGAAGGGGGAGGGGTTTGGGGAAAAGAGGTGGTGGTAACGGAAGAGGGCACTTGTGGGGAAGAGCACTGGGTGTTGTATGGAAACCAATTTGATAATAAACTATTTTTTAAAAATCTGAAAAAAAGTAATAAAGGATATAAATTGGTAGAGAAGACAAGAGAGAGATTCAAAATCAAGATTTTCTAAAACATTCATGAATGATATTCACCAAATTGTTCACCAGTCATCACCAATAATAAGACATATCAATATTATGTACTTCTTGATATTATGCACTGAGAAAGGCACAACATCACCCTGTATTCCTGCCAAAAATGTAACAGCAAACTAATTATGAGAAAATGTTACATAAACCCAAACTGAGGGACTTTTTACAAAACAGCTGGCCAATAGTCTTCAAAAGTGTCAAGATCATGAAAGATAAGTAAAGATGAGGAACTGGACCAGATTGGAAGAGATAAGGAGACATGAAAACTAAATGCAGTGTGGGATCCTGGAGTACAAAAAGAACATTAATGGGAAAAGACAATATCAATTGAGGTGTGTAGATCAGTTACTAGTATTTTGTCAACATTAATTTCTTGGTTTTGAGGGCTGTACTATGAATCTGTAAGATGTTTACTTTAAGAAAAACTGGGTGAATACTCTACAGGACCATAGCTCCTATTTTTAGAACATTTCTGTAAGTCTAAAATTATTTCAAGATGAAAAGTTTGAAAATGTCCCTGTCATGTCATATCAACACATTTCACATAAAAGGCTGATGAATGCCATGCAGTCAGACCCAGGCCCCATGAAGGACATCCCCCTCCTTTCCTTTCTTGGTGATTCAAAAAGTCATTTAACTGATCTATATGCCTTTATTCACTCCCCAACTCCACAGCATGAACACCCCATTTTCACCATAGGTCTGATTATCCCACTACCCCGCTTGGAATCCTGCATTGTCTCCCCTTGTCTGGTAGATTAAATCCACACTCTTTACATCAACCAAAGGCCTTTAATGGTCAAGCCCAAACCTGCCTCTGCATTCTCAACTCCTACCATTTCTAGACATCCATTGTCTTCCCCAACCCCTCAGAACTTCTCACACATTTTCAAACATTCCACTTCTATCCCTATCTGTTGAAATTTACACTTACTGTTCTGACTACCTGGAATGCTTCCCCCAAGCTCCTCTCTCCCTTTGTTGTCTTATGAATTCCTATGTTTCCCATGCCCTCTATAATTTTTCTTAGCAATATTGTTTCTTATCAGTACTTTTTTCCCCAACTCTTATAGCTCTTATTATTAATGTTATGATTTGTCTATTGTTTCATGGCCAAGTGCTGTTCTTAGTTCTTGGATAACAAAAACAAAGAGCTCCTGATGGAGGGGTGAGGCTAGTGGATGAGCCAACAGTCATAGAACAGTATGATCAATAGTGCAATAGAGTTCAAGACAGAATAGTTTCTCCTAATAACAGTGAGTTAGGAAGCTTCTCAGGGAAGATTATCTATGAGCTGGATCTTCAAGAATGAATGTGGATTTCTAGTCTTTCTATTGAAAGTCCAGTTCATCCCATTTCTATTGCTTTAATTCTTACTGCTTTCCTTCCCCAGCTACTCAAATTCTTTTGGATCCATCTAGTTTAGTGGCCAGTTCAACTCAATTCAACAACTTTCCTATATAGCCTTTGATGAAAAGCATGACAATTTATGACAGAAATTGACCCATACATGCTTAAATATGGGCAGTGTTCTCAAAACTATAGGAGACAGACAACTACATGTCTTGACCTTCATTACCAATGAGGAAGTTCTTTGAGAGACAAGTATTACAGATGATCAAAACATTTAAACTTCAAACAAAATCACAATGAAACACATTCTACAGTTTTCAAAATAACTGCTTAAGTATAAAAAAAATTGTCACTATTAATGATGAACCAAGGGTGTTTATTACTATTGATTGTATTTGTGGTTTTCAAACTGTGTATCAAAGCTACTGTGAACACCAAAGGACATAATGGAATATTTTAGATTTTTGAAGAAAATGCGGAGCCATTTGACGTCCTTTTGATGGTACCATATCTTTGCAAAACTGGGTTTTCTGTGGTTTCTATGATAAAAGCCAGTACTGGATGAAAACCAATGTGGAAGAGGAAATGAGAGTGTGATGGCCAATCTAATCCCGAAGTCTGAGAAATTATGCAGTGGCAGTAGGCACACACATCCCAGTAGTAATTGTGGTTATTAAAGAATGAAATAAAATAATTTTTTAATGTATGTGTTTTATTTTTTCAAACAGTTACTAAGTTGTTAGGACATAAATATTTTAAGGTGTTTGGATTCCATAAATGGAATTATTTGATATTTCTTTTGGCCTAGAGTACTGTGAAAAAGCTACTGTGATATTAAGGGAGTCTTGAACTAACAAAGCTTGGGGATCTCTGGTCTATTCTGTTATTGAATTGACCATGATGTTGCTCTTTTAGTAACTATTTCATCTGCAGGTCACTGGATGGATACTTTTGGACTCCAAAGACTTTGTTGGTTTTCTAGTGCAAAGACAGAATCGCAAAGGCCTATCAGAAGAAACACTTTGCATAAGGGAAATTCAAAGGACCTGTTTTGTTACCTTGGGCTTCACTGGTGGATTCTTGCAACATAAAATGTCCTCACTCTGCAGATTCAGATGCCATTCACAAGCCTTATCAGGAAGACATGACAATGGGGTTGGGCTTTCCTGCCCTGACCACTTGTGACAAAAAAAAAAAAAAACAAAAAACGAAAAACCCACTACACTTGCCAGGTTTGAGGTTGTTTTCTGATTTGACTGATGAGGTTACAGTGAAATTTTTCTTGTTTTGCTTTGTATAGAACTACTTGCCTTGGACAGGTTTTAACTCCCTGCCTTGACCTCTTCAGCACTCTGATCATCGTGATTAGTGATTTAATAGATAAAGCCACCAACTCTCTTTTAAAGCTAACTCTGCTATGCAATTAAACCAGCTGATAGAGTCATTATGTGAGCATAATTAGCCACAGGAGAGAATCCAGACTAGGGAGAAGGGGGAGAAGGGGAGATGCTAAGTGCATTTATTTCAGCAACAGTGAGTTAAGAACATTACCTTTTCCTGTAATAAGGGAAATAGGAAAAATTACAACATCAGTGAAATAGTTGACTAGTAAATATACCAAAAAAGTATCAAAACCTTTTTTCAATATATGAATAAAATTTTCAGTTGAAGAAAAAGCCTGTGTTCTAACAGATTTTTACTCTTTTAAAGCTGAAACAAATATTTAATAATATTTCAGAATGTACGTAAGTAGGTGGGCTAATATAAACAAGTTATTTTTGTATCCTGCGTGCCTCGCTATATCAGGTGATTTACTTGTTTATTAGGATCACTGCTGGCCATCTGTTCATCACACTTACTGAGAACCTGCCCTGTTCCAGGTACTGCACGAGGCCACACCATATGCTGACAAATCTGAGATTTGAGAAAGGCATGAATCCAAGTGGATTAGCTCATCTTTCTTGCCCAATAAGGAAAATGTAGGGAATTGCACTATGTTTATTAATGCAGTATCCTCTGTAGATCAAAGAAGGGTGTTTTCTCCATGAGGCTAAATGACACACAAATTTGGGCAATGGCAGAAAGACTATGTTTTTCCTTGGCTTAGAGGGATCTGTTCAAATATCATAGGAGCGTTTGTCATGAGTGTCCACCACTGATGAATTGTAGAATTGTCCAAATGTTCTTTTTTTCCTGGAACCACATCCTGTTTCTAAAGATTGAGGCAGCAAATTAAATGAGGAGCTCATGATTTGAAATTCTCCAGACTATTTTTCATTTGTGTTCAAATTAGGAGCAATAGATATTTATGAATAAATGATGCTAAGAAAATACCTTTAGCCCCTTATAAAATGGATAAAGTATACTCTGACATCCCAGGTTATGGAGACCTAGAAGTAATTTCCTTAGGCTACCAGCAGGTTAATATAATACTTTTTATGATATCAGGAAGAAATTATTTGGCAGATTCGTCGTTATACCAATGAATGTTGTGTGGATTGTAGCAATAGAAAGCCAAGCCCTGAAAAACTTAAGTGAAATGAAAATATATTGGCTTACATGAAGCCAAATATTCACTACAGAATG
Organism: Suricata suricatta; assembly: GCF_006229205.1. Lineage (NCBI taxonomy): Eukaryota > Metazoa > Chordata > Mammalia > Carnivora > Herpestidae > Suricata > Suricata suricatta. The sequence goes on from NC_043712.1 coordinate 62,453,368, forward strand.
AAATTCCCCTCTTCCAAGAAGGGCTGGTGATAGGAGGTATCTTCATGGATTGTAAATTTTAGAGCACAGCTCTACTTAAATTGCTTAAATATTGAAAGAGTAGTGATTTGAGGCAGAGTGTTAGGAAGTGTAGGACAGCCGGCATTCTGGGGAGATGATCGGTAGCATCTGCGGACTTCCATGGCGTAAAAACACTCCTACTATGGCCCATTTCAAGTTACCAACATTTTGCCACTGAGTGTGTTGTCAGCCCTCGTGAGCTGGTACAAACCAGTTAAGCTGGCTTCAGCACATCACTGACAATGAGTAATGTTCTTAAGAGTTTTCACAAACTTAATACCTTACTTATGCTACCAGAGTGATAGCAAAATCCCTCAAAACATACTAAATTAAGTCAGACATGAAGGTTGGGGCAAGGTTGGGTAGGGGAACAGTAACAAGAGATATCTTTGTCACTTTGTCAAAAATATACATATTTTTAGCTACTTTTGATGGAAACCATGCATTTCCATCATTTGGTTAGTGTTATAGCCACATTAAAATAGCCTTCCTAAGTCTAAATAAAACATTGGAGAAAAACAGCAATTATGTGGTTACAATCCCTCTGTCCCTATGAACCGCTGCACAGTCAAGCATTTCTGCACACCATGTCCCCCGAGATGTCACTTACTCCTCAGGGTGGTCTCCTAGGCTCAAAATTTTCTGGCCACAGAAGACACATCTGTTTGTTGATATTTTTCTAGACTGCTAATTACACAAACCCTATGATTTTCCACTCTGGTGAATGAACAAACACAAGGTTCACAGTCAACGCTGCAACTCCGAACACTGGTGACTTATTATGAACGAAGAAATAACCACAATGGCTGAGACTAGGGTAAAACTCTCACTAAGAAAAACCGTCTTAAAGGTTTAGGCTTGTTCTTTGGAGTCAGCTCCTCAGACAGCACACCACATGGAAATGGTATGACATGTCCTCGGTTGTTTGGGGAATACGAATAAATTCCTCTTTCAAGTTTTTCTGGAAAACCAACTTTCCATGGCAGGATGTGTGTCCAGATCTTACCCAACTAGAGCTGGGGGTAGGACTGACCTCTGGAAAGAAGCAACCACCCCCAGATTCCTTCCTCTTCCATCCTGTTGGGCCCAGCTTTGGGGACATCTGGGTCATAAATACAAATCAGTCAGGAGTGATTGGCAGAAGGGATGTATGGTTGAGGAAAAAAAAAAACTTCTCAAGATTTCTTCTTTCTCCCATCTTTCAAAAGGGTTGCATACAGTCTGAGGTGTTGTTGTCCAAATGTAATAAAATAACACAGTTCCAAATATGTGCCTTTGCATTTCAAATCCCAGGGCACAAAATACTGGAAAATCCCCTAGTTCTAAGACCCCAAATGTCCATGTGGTCACATAATTTGTAGTAGCTGAAGTGAAGATTTACACCCCCACCCAAAATTATTTAGTGTGTATCAGAATGTTATCTAGGGTGGGGTGCATGCGTGGCTCAGTCAGGTAAGCATCTAACTTCAGCTCAGGCCATGATCTTATGGTATGTGAGTTGGAGCCCTGCATTGAGCTGCCTGCTGTCAACACAGAGCCTGCTTCAGATCTCAGTCTCCCCTTCTCTCTGCCCCTCCCCCACATCCTCTCCCTTTTTATTCACTTAAAAAGTGCCATTTCAGGGAAGAAATTGAATTGAAATTCTTTTCACCTACTAACGACAAGATAGTAACAAGCTTCTCAGTGAGTCAAACTGCTTCATATATACAACCCAGCTCTTCCAAAGAATTCAGAGTCAATCTCCAAAAGTGGTATTATTAATAATAGTAACAATAACTAACATTTATTTCAGGCTTCTTTTGTGCCAGACACAGGGAAAGGGGAGAGAGAGTGGGAGACAGAGAATCCCAATCAGGGTCTGCGCTGTCAGTGCAGAGCCAGATGTGGGGCTTGAGCTGAAATCAAGAGTCTCACGCTTAACCAACTGAGCACCCCAAACTCCCCCATAAGTATACTTTAAAGAGTGGTTGAAGTAGGTTTACCCCCACAACAGCCCATGTGATAGGTTCTATTATCCTCATTGCATAGATTAAGAAACTGAGGTTTGGGATGCCTGGTCGATTACGCATTCAACTTCAGCTCAGGTCATGATCTCATGGTTTGTGAGTTCAAGGAGTCTCTGTGCTGACAACTCACAACCTGGAGTCTGCTTCAGATTCCGTGTCTCCCTCTCTCTGCCCCTCTCCCACTCATGCTCACTCGCTCTTTCTCACTCTCTCTCTAATTAAGAATAAATGAAACTGAATCTGGAAATATTAAGTATTCAGTGGTTAGATAAAAGGTCATAAAATTAGTACAGCCAGAACCAAAGATTAAAATGAGTCCTACGGCACCTGGGTGGCTCAGTAAGTTAAGCCTCTAACTCTTGATTTTGGCTCAGGTCATGATCTCACCATGGTGAGATCGAGTCTGGCAATGGGCTCCATATTGAGTGTAGAGCCCGCTTAGGATTCTTTCTCTCCCTCCTTCTTTTCCCCTCCCCCATTGTGTGTGTGTGTGTGTGTGTGTGTGTGTGTGTGCACGCGCGTGCACTCTCTCTCTAAAATAAAAAAGTTAAAAAAATTTCAAACTGAGTTCTTAATCATACTGGATTTCCAAGTCAATTAGACAAAAACCTGCAAGGTACATAAAAGAGAAAGGATGAGGAAAGGATATTTGAAGGCAATGCAGCCATCAATATGCAGACAAATTTAGTCTTTGGGTTAGAATGATAATAATTAACATTTGCACAGGGTGTTATAATTTGCAAAACATTTCTGTTATATTTGATCTTCACAGCAATGCTGAAACATATAAAAAGAAGTCTGTGATTTTCATTTTGCAGAGGTGAGGGTGAAGGTTCAGGAAATGATTTATGACAAGAGATCACTGCTCAGCTACTCTAGGTCAGCAGAAAAGTTCCACCATTCATTTTGAAGTCTAAGACAGTCATAACCAATATCCAATAAAGATGGACAAATACTACAGACTAATTTCACTCATAAATATAAGTTCTAAATAAAATATTTTCAAATTAGTATAAACGCAGAAATTCTAAATAAAATATTTGCAAATAGAATCCAGCAGCATATAAAATAATTACAGTCGACCCTTGAACAATGTGGGGTTGAGGATTGCCAACCCCACACTCAGTTGATAATCCATTTATAATTTTGGATTCCCCCCAAAACTGAACTGCTAATAGCCTACTGTTGACTGAAAGACTAACTGATAATATAAATAGTCAACACCTAGTTTGTGTGTTAAATATATTATGTACTACATTCTTACAGTAAAGTAAGCTAGAGAGAAGAAAAGGTTAGGAAAACTGTAAAGAAGAGAACACATATTTGCAGTACTACATTGTAATTAAAGAAATCTGTCTCTAAGTGGACCAGCACATTTCAAACCTATGTTTTTCAAGAGTCACTGTATATACTATGACTCCCTCGGTATACACCATTCTGGGATGGCTCAACATAAGAAACACTCTCAATATAACATATTATGCCAAGAAATTAGGAAAAACATAATACAATGTCAGCCTCCTAAAGGTACATTTGATGAAACTCAGCAGCCATTTCTAATTAGTTACAGAGGAAACCATGATGCTTCTACTCAGTGCTTAGCACAACATCTCATAATACACAGCAAATTCTCAAGCACTTGGTAAATCAAGAACACATGCTTTAATATAAGAGAAGAAATGAGACAGATAGGCCCACTATCAACTGAATATGAAGGAGCATCTGACATATATGCTTAACGTATCCATACAGGAAGTCTGTGAACAAAGCCATTCAAATAACAGGCAGCAACCTTGCTCAGCCCTTCCTGGCACAACCACTGTCTAGAGGTAGGTTTGGGGATGCGTCCAGCTTTACCACTAAGCAGCTCATGGTTGGATCAGGCCAAAGTCTAATAGCCATGATCAGGGGGCACTCCCCGCTATTTCATGGGTTGATGAAACCCTAACCAGCCCATAGGGAGATGACACGGGGGCATCTTTTATTGGAGGACATGCCAGCAATCTCCATAGTCACTAGTCCTAAAAATCTAAGGTGGCAGTAAGTAGAAAGAATGGTAGTGACAACCTTCCTTCTCTTTGATGGGAAGTGGGGACAGCCCCAACCGGATCATGCCTCACCCAGCCATGGAACAAGTACAAGTACCCCCACCCCCATCACGGCAATCTCCGCTGTGTAACAGAGCAATCAGCCAGCCCCAGGGGACAATGTACAGAGCCAGTTTTGCAAACAGTGGTTCCCATGCACATGAAGACATGGCTGCTGTGTTTACATGGATTAGAGAACATGGTTTGTGCACATAGGCTTTGCAGTGAAGTAGGTAGAACACATCACAGTGCCATCTGTCTAATGGGTGTACAGCATGGTGCAGAGAGTAGACAGAATGTTGGGTCCTGAGTGGTCTTGAGCCAAAGCCCAAGCTTTGAATCTTGTTAGCTCATCAGAGTGTTTGAGGAATGGGAAGAGCGATTAGTGTAAAATAAGCACTGTTTTCTCACCTTCTTCTCCCCCTTCCCTAAGTCACAGAAGGAATACAGTGACCCAGAAAGTTCTACCTGACCTGCAATTTTTATTTCAAAAATGCTGAACCAGAAAACTGTTCATTTCCTCTGAGACCCCCTGAATGAGAACTGATTATTAACAGCTGCCTAATTGTTATACTAATGATCAAACTTCAACAAAAGTAAATTATTTTTTAAACACAGGGCTTTTCAAAAATTAAAACTAAACAAAGCAGCATTAGTCTCATAGCTAGAGAATATTATTTCTTTGGACTCCAGCTAAAATACAAGCCTCACATTGCCTTATGCTATATTTGTTTATAATCATTTTATACGGAAACATCAGTTTCTGTAGCAGGTTTTGAACACTATGTAGAATTTTGTACCTGACCCTCATGGCAGCATGCCTGGGCCAGTTGGGGTGTTTCAGTTCACTAACTCTTGTGTATCCCCAGATATTTGGTTAGCTGGGTCAAAATTGCAGGGACTGTTTTAAAATGCATGACCCAAGTGTTTTTTCTTAGCAATATTTTAATCTAAAAAGGTGATACTGACAATTAGACCAAAATGATTCATAAAAATGAATCCTTAAACTTTAATGTGCTTTTATTTAGCCAATTTAATTAGAAAGTAGCAAAATCTTTCTTCTTAATTTTCTAAGTTGGATATTCTAAAACAAAATAAATATTTTAAGAACTACTGGTCAATTAATTATAGTCCAATATGGAGAGATACCATTCTATTTTTCTCAGTTAATATTACCTTAAATATTTCCACTTGCTAATTTTCTACCTAGAAGATTTGATGTAGCAGAAATATACTCTTGACCTTTTTTTTAATAATCACAAAGTGTCAACAAAATTCCATTCCTTTGTAGAGGGCAAGTATCTATGCTAAAGAAGTAGTGTTTGTTGTGGAATTTGGAATCCCAGCTAATGTAAAAGATTAATTATTTGAGTCTGTTCTTGGTTCACCTTTTTCATATCATGAGAGCTCCTCCTATACACACTACCCATAGGCATATTTACACAATACTATATATTTACAGAGTTTAAAAAGCAAGAGGAATGCAGAGGTACCATAGTAAGACCAAGAGATAATCAAGTGGAATAAATCTAGTTAAGTGTTCCTATCAATTCTCATAAATGGTCTAGTTTGGGATGCTTCCATGGTGGAAAATAAGCCAAAGTTCCATGGATAAAAACAGTCTTATAAAAATGCAAAAGCCCATGAGTAAATAGCTAAAAACCTAGTGACAGACTTTGCATTTGATCTTAATACACTAGGAAGTTACAAGTTGTCTGAAAGAAAAAAAAGATTATGTTCACCATTTATAAAAATCTTTCAATATGGTCTATTCCCCTCTAAATATTCCATGATTTATACACAAGTATGCAGCTAGGAAAGCTTAGCACTTGTTCATACTTTTCATCAATATCTGGATACCTTGTATTACACACACTCTGGCAAGTAAGTTCTGGGAAGACAGAGGGAATATCAGGATAAATTGGTACTCTCTAATGAGGGATGCAGGGCAGATAAACTAATAATCATCACACAACATAATTTACTATCCAGTGAGAAAGGAGAATATGAAAGAAAGAATAGTTAACTGTCTCAGAAGAAGAGATGGCATCCTAGAGGAAATAAACTGAGTTGCACATGAAAGAGGATGCATTAAAGGGGGATGTAAAAAATGATCACCCTGGGGTCATTCCTTGAGTGAAGAGCACAGGAAACGAGGAGCTCTGTCTTTAACTTCTGGTCCAGCAAATGCAGAGCTGAGAAACGGTGGTGACAAATAGATTTATACACATGAGAGAAAAGTGATCTTGGGATTTGGATGACAGGGCTATGGACTGCAGGGTCAGACAATACAAATCCAGACAAAGTTGAGGTTGACAGTCTTCTTTGGCTTTCAGTAAAGTATGTGACCACTGTGACACATTGATTGCATTGGGGTTTTTAGCTTGGTGAGGATACAGAGTCCCTCCTCAGCCCTCACTCACTGTGCGCCCTTGGGCAAGAATAAAATGGTGGGGATGAATATTCCACATGCAGATCTTTGTAATGATTTTATAAACTCTAAAAAAGAAGAAATGAAAGGGAGACTTCACCCAACTATTCATTCAGAACAATAATGAAATATCTTTTAAAATTATTAAATCTTCATAAATTTGGTTTTGAAATGTGCCTTCATCTTACAAGCTTTTGTCAGATTGTAAAACACAATAATATGACCCATAATAATAACACTTCTACTGGAGTGATCAGTGTTTATGGTAACATAATTTGTGATGACAAAACATTCAAAACAGCCAATATATGGGACAAATGAGAAATGTTAAAATAAGTTGTGACTGATCTGATCAAATGGTATGCTGTCATTGTAAAATTATCTTACATTTAATGATATGGGAAATTGTCCATAATATGAAAAGAATTAAGGTTTACATGATAGAATTCTCTTTTGGTCCCACTTTTGTAATATGAAAAGAAAAAAAATTGGAAAGCAGTTGCTCTGGGATCCGTAGTGTTTCTCTGTAACAGTGGATAATAATAACTGGATAATAATTAAGGAAAACACAGATGCTCAAAACTTTACTTGCAAAAGATGTCCTGGAATTGCAGATAAAAGTTCATTTTCTGCACTGTTGCAGCATTCATGCCAGGTTGTGACAACAGTATTGATTGGGGCATGGTATGTGCTTTTAGAGAAAGACCCTCCTGTTGACTCATATTCTGAGGAAACTCAGTGTATCTATGGTTGACATCAATGTTGAGAAGGCAGAGATAGATGACTGTCCAGCAATGTCCCTAGAGTCAGGGGGAACATTATACTTGGGCCAAGAAAAATGCATTCCATGTACAAACCAAACTTAAATGCTTTAAAATGTTCCAATTTAATGAATTAAAAACCATCTCACAAAATTCAGCAGGTAGCCTCAGACCACCCAACGGTCCCTAACCACAATAGCAAAACTGCTTCTGCAACCTTTTTGGAAGGTCACAAAGGCATTCTAAGATTAATTTGACAAAAAGAAAAAAAAAGGTCTTGACTATGGGGCTAAAGACCAATGAAGTGCCACAGAGGGAATTATCTCTAACTTGGGAATTGTTCAGGAAAGGGCATTAGAAAAATGAGGATATTATATTACAAGAAGGGAAAAGAGGAGGAAAAGAGGAGAAAAGATTACTGATCATTCAGAATAGTGATTACTTGCATGGTGAAAAAAAAATCGACATGGGGAAAGAAATTTCAGTTAGACCCAGAAATGGAAATGGCAGAAAAAGACACTACGAGCTGGGAATCTAGATTGCTAGATGTTAAGTATGAGCAAGTCTAGCAAATCTACAGAGAGACAGAGAGAGAAAGAGAACAAAATTCCATGCATTCAATTTCATTCATTAGCCTTTAAAATGCTCTGTCCAAAATAAAATTTATAGCACTTGCCAACTTCTAATGGTGTTCTGTAAGCCAAGCATGATCAAAGTTGGCTTTCTCCTGGTAGCTGGAAGCCAAGACCAGGTTCAGAGAATGACACAAAAGCTGAAAGCCTCCAGGCAGAAGAGGTGACCCCAGCTCTCTCTCTGAGAGGAGGTCAGACATCTGGCAGCCACAGCTGGCCCCAAGAACGGTGGAGCCATGTGCAGATGGTTACGGAGGAACCTCCCAAGGAGAAGGGCGATGAAACGGGGCAGAGAGGAGTATCTGGACAGACTGGTTTACAACTCTACAACTCTGAGAGGTCCAAGGTGGCTGCAGCAGCATCCAAAGAGGAAAAGGCCACAGCCTTAGAGTGGAAAAGTGCTCTTCAATCCTAAGAAATCTCATTTAGGAACTAAATCTGACTCAACTGGTGGTCTTGTTTTAAACAAAACCTGTATTTATCTTCTTCCACACACTTTTTAAAGGCTCGTTTCTTTCAGATACCAAAAAAGCACAATAAAAGGCATTTGAATCTATTTTTGAAGTATTTTCCTGTGGTTTTAATTCAACCTTTTGGGTGAGTTTACTGTCATGGTAGGTGATGCTCCTGGTTCCCTGGTGACCTGTGTTCCGCACTCACTTGCATCAGCCCAGGAACCCGGGGTCTCTGTTTCCAGCGCTCAGCTCCCCTTACGTTCAGCGGTGGCAGCCGTAGTGCTGTTGCTCCAGGACTCCACTAGGGACTAGGGTCCATTGGTCTGCCTTCATGTCTGTCACTCACACCTTTCTTTAGAGCCTAGAATCAAGGATTTGTCATTATGCGCACCCCCCCTTGAATCCCTCCTTGCCTCTCTTGCCTCTACTTCACCTTATACTCACCGGGTGCAGGGGGTGCTGTGGCCGGCCACCCTTTAGGATGGAGACCATGGTTCCCACAGCTTCCAGAATTACTGCTGCCTGAAGATTCATAGCTCACCTGCTCTATGGGAATGGTTTTTGGCCATAGGGATTTGTCCCATCCAATCGTCCAAAGAACCACCACCACCATCCCCATCCCCTTTCCAAGGACAGACTGCATCCATGACAAGCTGTAGAAGCCTGGCCCCACTAGCCTTGACCCCTGCCTTGACACTGAATAATAAGCCAGGCTCCAGAGTTTGGTAGGACTGGCTGAGGCCTTGGCTGGAGCCATGTTATAGTACCTTCACCCTTGACCCCATCCTGCTTCCCTTGCTTCTCTGCCAAAAGATTTCTCAGTAAGCCTTCTGCTTGCAAATGCTTTCTCTGAGTCTCCTTCCAGGAAACCCAACCTAACACCTAGCAAAGCCCAACTCTGCCTTATCAGTCAGGGTTCTAGAAACAGGAAATGCTGTCACACCCAAAAGGGGTGAAAAGTTAAAGTCAGTTTTACAAAGTCATGAGTGAGGTTGAATGGAACAAAGAGTGTTGGTGAAATGGGCAGGGAATAGTAATGGGGTTGTTATAGAAGAAAGAAAAGGATCTTCTTCAGTTCTCTACCTATTGATTATAAGTCAGTCCTACTAAATAAAAAGGAACATTCATGACACCAAGTCTTTACTTTGTTTTCCATTCCAGTTGTATGAAAAATAATTAAATCCAAGGATATTTACTGAGCATCTACTATGTATCATATAATATGCTAGACACAGCACAACACCAGAATACCCAGTTATTAGCAGAAGGAGTCAAACATTCAGCAAATCTGGGTACATGATACTCATTGACTTGAAAATTAAATGTACTGAATCAACACATTCTTCTGGAATCTGGTAAACAAAGCCATAAAAATATAATTGACACACCATTCTCTATACAAAATTAAATTTAAACACAAGGATAAAATTGTCCTGCAGGCATTTCTTTAATCCACCAACAAATGTAAATATACCAGACAGCTTGTAAGAGAGAAAACTACCTTCACCTGTCATCAACTCTGCCTTTTGTTATGTTATACTGTGACATGATATTCGACCCTTTACTTCTTAAATGATAAATAAAGCTCCCCACTATGTTTGTGTTAAAGTTTGGGAGCTTGATCTTAAGAATCCAATAGTTTTAATTTTTAATGAAGACTTTATCATTTCAGAGAGGCTGTAGTATTTATTAACAACCACTTGAGTGTTTTGGCAACATCCAGTTCATCAATTTCACTAAAGATATCAGTGCGGTGTCTAATGGGGATGTCATTTTTAAAGATTTGTTTTCTCAATGCCACCAGTTCACTGCTAGAGGATGCTCCTTACCCTTCATCATTTGATGAAGTCGAATTTCTTGAGTATCTGCCATGCCCAAGACTGTGGGGCACTGTAGGACGTCAATGATCTAGAAACTATGATGGGGCCATGACACGGACACTTAAATATTGAAGAATAGTGACAGATCTTACACTTAAGACTCGATTGCAACCCACTGGGTGTCTTTTGCTTGTCAAAAGTAACTCACTGGAAACCACAGAGATGATCACATTTTTCTTGTATTTGTTTCTTGAATTCAGGAAAGAAAATTTGAAATCTGTGCCCTGGAGTCAACATTTTAAGATGAAGTCTGCGAATCTTAGTTAATTGCAAAATAAACATCTTTCCAACAGAAATAGAGCCCACATTGGCATTATCTGTTCCTGTTCTGGGTATGCATGTTCACTCTAGCCTCCATGCTAAGTTTAAATGGAAGAGAAACATTTAAAGGGAGATTTGAAGACAAAAAGTGCCTTAACAGCTCATTAAAGATGCATATGTCATGCTAAAGCAAGGCTCCATAGGCGTCAGACTGAAATCTGACCACAATGGAATTAAATCAGAGATCAATAATACGATGCTTTTAGCAAAGATTGCTAGAAAACATCCAAATATTTAGAAATTAATGACACATTTCTAAATAACAAATAGTTTTTTTAAAGAAGAGACCTAGAAAGTATTCACACTGAATGATAATAAAAACTCAGCATGTCGAAATTTGTAGATGCAGCAAAAACAATCCTTAGAGAGAAATGTGTTCCTTTAAATGCCTATATTAGAAAAGAAAAATGTTTAAAATCGGTGATTTAAGCGACTACCTTAAGAAGCTAGAATAGGAAGGACAAAGTAAACCTAAAGTAGAAGAAAAGAAAGAATATAGATAAAAATGGAAATCAAAGTAATAGAAAACAAACAATACAGAAAATCAACAAAGCCAGATATTGGTTTGTAGAAAGGCAAACAAACAAAAAAATGCTTCATCACACATATAGCTCATGTCCACTCTTATATTTTGTTCAGGAGGGGAAATTGCTTCAGAAAGACTAGCCATTAATACTTATTTCATTAAAAATGTAGGAAAAAAATCATATTTATGCATGCAATAAACAGTTTGGTTTCATATGTCTAGTCAAATAGAGTAGCCCACAGAAAAAGACCTAAACCACATTTTAAATTGAAACACACACACACACACACACACACACACACACACCACATGTGAGAATTTGCCCAAAATATTGCTATTTTTGTTAAAAAAAATTAAGATCCAAGGTTGCTTTTAAAAATAGAGGATTATTTCATTTCTGTATTTTTTTCATCTCATCTATGAAATAGAGCTGTTTGAAATCATTTATAGCTACCATGTAGACACTTTTCTCTCCATTCTTCTGGTAGTTTTCATGCTGCATTATTTTTTAGTATAAAACTCTGTATAATGAAAAAAGCTTTCAAGGCTGCACTAATGGCACACTTGTCAGAAATAATGCACTTAATATACAATTTTTAAAAGCTATAGTTTAAGCTGCTTAGAATTCATCTTGATGAATTACTGCCCATATTCATTACTGGGAACAGGAGATCTTGGTACACTAGGGAGCTTTCCAAAAATCCAGCCTAATTGTAGGCGAATAGCAATTGCTCAGCAACATGGGAGGTGATTGTCGTCACAGTAACTGGATGGGCGCCCTGGGCGGGTAGAGCCTCCTGAATTGTAGGCAGAGAGACCAAGAAGGGGAGGATGGGCGTGCCAGTGAGGCCAGCCATGCGTAGATGAACTAAGAAACAGCAGGTCACTCTGAGGACCAGGCTTCCCTGTGCCCCTTCTGTCAGTGCTGAGGCCAGGAGAAGGCAACAGGAAGGGAAGACATCCAGGGGCTGGAGGAATTCAGGAACACGTTTCAAGGCAAAGGTAGACGGGACCAGACTTTACATGGACATGGTAGGGGTGGGAACATCCAGGTTTTGACCAGTAAATCCAAATAAAGAACTGAGAAGTTATTAGCTGGAAGGTTCTGTTGCGTTGCCAGTTTGCATGAGCTAGGAAAAACAGTAAGTTTACTTAAAGCTATGCACAATAAATTCCCGGTTACATTTATTTATTCAATCAACAAATATTTATTGAGGGTCTTCTATGTGCCAGCTCCCTCACTAGGCATGGAGATAATTAGGACAAGCTTTTGTAAAGTTTACATTCTTGTGGTGGAGGCAGACAACAAAAGGAGAGAGCAGATTAAAAGGATACTTTTGGAACATAATATTGCTATAAGGGTGATATGATAGAGTGTGCCTTGCCACAGTGAGTATGGAATGGGGCTATTTTAGATACAGGATCTGAGTAGGTCCCTGAGACAATGCAGTCACATAGGGACCCTATGTTCAAAAGGGGCCCCCCACTCAGAGATTAATACCCTGCAGTTACCATATTAAAATTCGTAGTAATTCTATCTTTAGCTCTATGTTTCGTAAGTGACGTCTGATGGGTAATGGAGCATATGGTTGAAGATGGCTTTTCAGGGTCTGTGCCCAGCAAGGGCTGTGGCACCAGTGCAGGGAAGCCTGGGGTTGAGTATGACCCTGAGGAGCCTGTGAGGGTCTGCACTTGGCCTACAACTTGCTTCGTTCCTGAGGAAGCATGACATTAAATGGCAAAGAAAAACCCCATGGCAGTCAGAGACTGTAAGAGACAAGCTCATTTCCTGCTTTTAAAACCAAGGGACTCACATTTTCGTTTTGCACTGAACCCCACAAATTACATCCCTGCTCCTGCTCTGAGAAGGGGCATTTGGAGTAGAGGTTGGATTATTCCTGTTTGGAATAGGAGAGCTGCAAGTGCAGAGGCCCTGAGGTGGGCACAAGCTCAATGTGTTCACACAGAACAGAAAGCTGACAATGGCAGGAAACTCTGATCAGAGCAGAGGCTGGGATGAGGGGCAAGAAGAAGAGGCACCCAGGGCCTAAGGGAGGACTCCGTGGGGTAGTCTGGGAGGAGTTTTCAGCTCTGGAGGAAGGGGACAATGATGGGGGAGGGGAGCAGGGGGGTACTGAGATGTGGACTCTGTCCACTCTCCTTCCTGAATTAGCCAACTCAGAGGACCTCAAACTTCTGAGATCTTCCACCTTTCTGGGAAGCTGAGAATTTCATATTCTACACCCAAGCTGACCTTGACCTATGGGCTGCTTCAGTCTCCCACATTCATCACTCCATAACACACACTGATGATGCGCCCCACTGCTGGGTCTCAGCCCGTGCTCCATGTGCTGCTCTCCCCGGCCCCTGCCACTGGGTCTTCATCCCAGGCTCCCAGGCCTTCTTCCCTCTTTCAGAAGGGCCACTTTCGACCTTATCCTGGGCTCGCTTCCACCCAATGACTTCTCCTGTCTGCCACACCCAGCCAACTCTGCTCCCCTCCTAAGATTCTGGATAAACGTCCCTTCGGAGTCCTTGAGCAAACCCCCAGCCTGGCGGTCTCTGCACTGTTGGTCCACTTCTTCTGTAGCAGTTGTACATTTATTCATGTGGTCATTTGATTAGTATCTGTCTCTCCAACTGAACTGGGAGGTCCTTAAGGGCAGGGAACAGGTCCCTTTTGCCTATACTGGGGAGCTTAGCACCCCACACAGGGGAGGCACATGCTGGCTGTCAGTCATGAAGATCTAGTGGAGCATGGGGTGGGGGAGCAGAGGAGAGGGATGAGCCCTGCTGGTACTGAGCTGGTACTTTGAGTTGGGCCTTCAGAAACGCAAGGAAGGGAGTAGGGGGAGAAAAGGTCTGCCTAGTTTAGAATTTACTCGACTGTGAAGGCAGAGAGGAGGGAAGAAATGGACAGGAGAAGACCTTCCTTATTGCGTGCCATGTCCTGGAATGTGAGAGGTGGCCAGCAGAGCAGAGGCCTGCCATCCAGGACAGTCACCCATCCCTTCCCTCCTAGCCCTTTCAGGTCTCCTCAGCAGGCCTTCTGGTCCTGTCCCATTCACCTGCAAAAAACAGTAAGCCAGGTCTCTCCTTGGAACATTTGGGATGAAAACCCAATACACTGGGCTGCTGAGAAAAAAAAGATTCACGGGGTGCCTTAGGTAGCTCAGTCAGTTGAGTACCTAACACTTGATTTTGGCTCAGGTCATGATCTCACAGTTCATGGGTTCGAGCCCCATGTCGGGCCCTGTGCTAACAGCTTGGAGCCTGCTTGGGATTCTCTCTCTCTCTTTCTCACTCCCACATCAAAAATAAATAAATAAATAATTTTTTAGAAAAGAAAAAATGACTCATTGGAAAAGAAAACTTTAAGTATCATATCACTCTGATAAGAATGTAAGTGAAGAAGAAAATAGCCTTGTGTGGTAAGCAGCCTCTAAGAGGCCCCTGAGGACCCTCACTTCCGTATAGCCAAACCCTGTACAGCCCCCTCCCCCTGAGTATGGGCTGGACTTACTGAGTTGTTTGTAAAGACAGAATGACAGAGTGATCAGGTGACCAGGCTGGGATTAGGTTATAAAAAGATTTTGCCTTCTGCCTTACATACACTCCTTCTCATGCATTGTTTGCTGCAGGGAAATGAGGCAGCAGCCAGATGGAAAGGCCTACATGGCAAGGGACTGAGGGTTGCCAGCAAACCCCTGGGTGGGCTTAGGAGCAGGTGGCCCCACAGTCCTGACCTCCACCCCAACCAACAATTTTACAGCAACCGCAAGAGTGAGTTGAGCCAGAAGCACCTAGCTAAGTCCAACTCAGATTACTGATTCACAGAAGCTATGAGACCAGAAATGTTTGTTGTGTAAAGCCATTCACTTTTGCGGTACTTTGTCACACAACACTGGATACCATACACTGTTATGCATCAGTTCTGAGCTCTGCACCTATGCTGAGGTTTGATACTTGAGCACCAACAATGTGCTAGGCACACTGGCACCTGGGACAGTGTTAGCTGGAGTTCCTGCCCAGTGGGGCTTAATAAATAGCAAACACAAGAGGAACTATCTTGCTGAAAAGTTTTTATAGGGCTGGTTATTTGAGCAATGTTTAGAAATCCACAATCATTACCAATATCCTTTCCTTAAAAAGAAACTCATGAAAGAAAAAGGAATTGGTAGTTTTGATTCCCTTTTCAAGAATATATTGAAGCATGTGTCCACAATATGTAATGCCGAGTTGACTTGGCTAGATCTTTCTCATCCCATATTCAAATTGTGAACAATCCCTTGCATACATGGCCTTCGAAGGTCTTGCCTGTTCTCTCTCTCTCTCACCTTTCACTTCCTTCCTTGCCTCTCTCCCTTTCCTCCTTTCTTCCTTAATATTACAGGTAAAATATTAGTAACTCTTTGTCTATTAAATAAAACATCCCTAAATTATGGCAGCCCTCAACCTACCTTTTAAAACTTGGACATCTCTCCTAACCCATGCAGATAGAAACAGTTTCATACAAACAAGAAAACTTATTAGAAATCATATGTTTAGTTTAGTACTAATTTGGCTCTGCAATGTAATGAGCTCCTGAGAGCAGTGCTTCTCAAATCTTATTTATACAGATCACTTGGGGAACCTGTTAAACTATAGTTCTGGGAGGGCCCAAGAGTTTGCATTTCCAACAAGCTTCCAGTCAAAATCCATGCTGCTGGTTCCTGGCTCATACTTGAAGGAGAAAAGCCACACCAGATGGAGTCTTTTTCTTATTTCTGGGCCCGAGTACCTACCACTGTCAGATGAAGGGTTGCATTCACTGAACTCTTAAATCCTATGAACTTATGATCGTCCCCTCAAGTCCACCCTTCCTTCTCTTCCCCTGTGACCTCCATCCTGGTACTTGGTGCCACCACCTACTGGGCCACTCGTCCTATCTCAGGATCCCATCAGCCCCCCGGCACACCCACATCTGATCCACGTGCAAGCCCTGTCACTTTTATGTCCTGTATCCTGACTTTCCACCTTCCTGTCTTTACCTCCACTTCCGGCCTCCACTGTACCTGAGCCCATATGCCCTCCTCCTCAAGCCAATGTTACCAACCCCCAAGATCGTTGGACAAGGCTCATCTAACTACATCATCTTCCTGCTTAAACCCTTCAATAATTCCTTAAAGTAACCTGTGTGAAGTTCTTTTAATAGCTCAAGATCTTTTCAGCTTCAAAGGCCTCTGCACAGGCAATCTATTTGCCCTGAAAACACGGTTCCCCAAGTTTGTCACTCTGTGGATAAGGCTCCTTAGGAAGGCCTGCCGGGCCTTCCAAGTAAGTTAGGTATCTTTATATTGCAGTCTTTCAACAGGCTGTATTTTTTCTTCATAGCATGTATTACAATTAATTAAATCTCATGTGAGTGTCTGGTCTATGACCGGGCTGACATCCACACTCACTCTGGGTCACTGATCTATCCTCCGTGTTCAGCACAGGAGTGGCATATCTGGGCACATGATCAAGATTCTTTGAATGAATAATTGTTTCCCACCCACATTCAGAATTCCAGATAGATATCTCTATAGCATATCTATTAGGTTCTCATGGAAACTAAAGCCTTAGTTAAAGATTTAATCTTGGCCTCCCGACATGGGGATGTTAGACATGTTGCCTTATAATTATTGTACAGTTTCCTTGCTAAGAAGGCTGTGCATGCTGTGGCTAAGCGTGATAATAATTAGTGGATGGATGCAAGGGGCGTATGGCTCATATACTGAAGTTCCAAATAATTGACACAGGAATTCTAAATATTGACACGAACAACGCATAGAGAACACGTGGTTTCCAGGCCTCCTCCTTTAGAACTTTAGTTTGTTTCTGCTTTTTTTTTTTTTTTAACAGTGAATTAAAGTAAGTCCCTCATCTATCAAAATCCGGACCAGTCACAGACACAGACAAAATTCATGGCCATTTGGGAAGTCTGAGTAGAGAGCTGGGGACCCCCCCAACACACAAGGTATCTGCAGTACCTTCCCAGTCCCCTCGATTCCACAGAAGTAATGTGTTTCTTTAGAATTTGAAGAGCCCCGTTAAAATGCAAATACCCTTTGGATAGCTGAGAAACAGTTTCTCCTCAAGTCAGAGTTATGTGTACACAGACAAAATAGGTGCGTTTTCCTAGAGTGTTTTTTCTACCCTAACGAACTCTAACACAATTTATATTTTAAACCAAATACAGAAATATTATAGGATAATATCAAAATTTGCATGAATCTTCAAATAAAAGGAGAGACTCAAGGAAATGTCTTGAGGGGCACTAATCCAGGCCTGAGGGACTGAGGACCTGGCATACTTAAAAAGCACAGACCAGAGTGGTTTCTAAACAACCAGTCAGCCGGTGGGTCTGGCGGAGGGTGGCATGAGCTTGAGGGAGAGTGTGTGCCAGGGACTACTGTTATGTACTGTCCTTTCAGAGTAATCAATTCCTTGTTTTATTTTATTTATTTATTTATTTTATTTGAGAGAGAGCGAGCACGCGCGCACACACAAGCAGAGGAGAGGGCAGAGGGAGAAAGAGAGAGAATCTTTTTTTTTATATAATAGTTTATTGTCAAATTGGTTTCCATATAACACCCAGTGCTTCTCCCCACAAGTGCCCCCCATGACCATCACCCTCTTCCTCCCTCTCCCTCCGCCTTCAGTCCTAGGTTCCTTGTCAGTATTCAATAGTCTCTCATGATTTGTGTCCCTCTCTCTCTCCAACTCTCTTTCCCATTTCCCCTCCCTATGGTCCTCTGTTAGGTTTCTCCTGTTAGACCGATGAGTGCAAACATATGTATCTGTCCTTCTCCGCCTGACTTACTTCGTTTAGCATGACACCCTCGAGGTCCATCCACTTTGCTACAAATGGCCATATGAAAGAGAGAGAATCTTAATTAAGCAGGTTCCACACTCAGTACAGAGCCCAACGAGAGGCTCAGTCCCACAACCCTGGGATCATGACCTGGGCCAAAATCAAGAGTCAGACGCTCAACCAACTGGGCCACCCAGGTGCCCCTACATCCCTCATTTTAACCTTGATTCGTCACCAGCCATGCTCAATTTTGGATTTCCTAGCCCCTTTTCAGCTAAGCATGCTTCTGTGACTAAATTCTGGCCAAAGTGATGAAAGCTGATGTGTGATGAGACAATTTCTGAAAATTTCCTTAAAAGACAACTGGCACATGGCCCATCTCTCTTTTCTCTCTGTGCTCCTTTTGGCTGACTGCCGATTTCCTGACAGGGCTCCAGCTGAAGCAACCCAACGTGGCAGTGGGAACTCCTTACCCTGGCGGAGTCAGACAGAAGGGGCAAGACCTGCATGCAGGCCCTGGACAGCTGGCCCCAGACTTACAGAAAAGAGAAACGGAAGCCAATCCCTTGCTGAAGCCATGACTGTTGGGAGGTTCTGTTACCTGGAAACCTAAGCCTAACTAATACAAAAAGTTAAAAAATTATAAAGCAATTTATCACCCCACCTGGGACACTTTGGGAGGAAATGGGCATTGAAACAATTACAGCTATGTCATTTTGAACTATTTTTTTATCGACTAGCACATTGGTGTTACTATTTTGATGGATCTACAAAATAGTTCAATTCAAAAACTTTTCAAAAATAAACTTTCTAAAACTATAAGTAATACATACCTGTGTAGTCAAGCTTGAAAATGTCTTCATATTGATTATCTGAGTGCTGAAAAGTAACAGAAGTAGAATTATTCTTGGCGCACATTCCTTTGCTCTAATTACTTTCTTAGCTAACTCTCTCTTGAATGTTATGCCACTAATATTTTTTTGTCAGAAAAATATACTTTCTTCAATTCGGGTTTATTGTTACTTTTTATCTTTTTTATAAAACTGCCTAAAATCTTCTTCAAAGTCACTTTTTATGGTTAATAAATCTTTTTTTAATGTTTATTTTTGAGGGAGAGAGAGAAACAGAACATCAGCAGGGGAGGGGCAGAGAGAGAGAGAATCTGAAGCAGGCTCCAGGCTACAAGCTGTCAGCACAGAGCCTGATGCGGGGCTCCAACTCACAGACCATGAGATCATGTCCTGAGCTGAAGTCCAGCGCTTAACTGACTGAGCCACCCAGGCGCCCCTTATGGTTAATAAATCTTAAAACATTAGCATCTTCAAGTCATCTCAATAGACCATAATATTTTTAATTGAGAAAACTTTTCTCTACTCCGTCAGAGGTATATAAATTCTGCTAACCAGAGAATATTCTCTATTCTAATTTCTGTAATGGAAATGTGTAAATATTTCCACCAAACTTTTATAGTCTCTGTCTTTTTAACCTCTACTCAAAATAAAGGTTTACTGATTTCCATTTATCAAGGGACAGGAGCAATTGGAGAGCTAGTGGAGTGAATTTCACTGTTGCACATGGGAACACAAAAGAAACTTTTTCCTGGAAGCACGTCTTAATCTGAAACTCTTATGTTGATAGAATAAACCACTTAAGGTTGTCAAGGTGCTCTAATGGTAAGTTTTCCTCCATAGGACCGGTTGACCTAACTGACTTCCTATTTTGATATCACATGGGCCATCTATCATTTGCAATAAATAACATACCTGCAGGTAATTCTAAACCACAAATTGTCCCACATCATGTCTGTTTAGACTTTTTAGTCACTCTTCAGTGCCTGCAGAAGAGCTGACTTTGTGTGGAGCCCCTGCAGCTTCAACGTCTTCTCTCTTCAACCTACTGCTCTTCTCTTACACAGCTGTGCTCCCTCTCTGCACCTTCCCCACCTCAACATGCCCATCCTTATATGTACCCACGAGGCTAACTCCTCTCTGACCTTCAAGATTCAGGCCATGCCTTTGTTCATCTTGAAAACAGCTTCCGGCACCTCTTGCCCATCTCCTACCCCAGCCCAGTCTCTCTCCAGGTCCCTACCTGCTTGTTGTGCCTCTGTTCATGGTCCTCAGCATGCAGACCTGTGTTAGGTGACTATCATGCCTGTCACTCTAGGGCTAGGAACTCCAGGGCTGGCTATCAGGACTTTGTCCCTAGAACCAAACACAGCATCTGGCCAAAAGTAGAGACATTCATGGAGGGTTTGGTGGATGAAAAAAATCTCAATCATGACTCTTAGCTGGCTTTGGTTGCATTAAAACTCAAAAACTGAATTTATCTATTACAAGAACCACCTTTTATTTAACTTCGGCATCAAATTTCATCAAGCTTGAAGCTGTATCTGATATATTTCTTGTTTTAAATTATGGTTTTATATAAATAGTCTGCAGGTCTCAGATCAGTCAGTTAGTATTGTGTAGCAGCTAGGGATCACCACACCAAACGCCTTCTATTCTCGTGCCTTCGAATGTGTCTAAAATAGAGCGACTTGGGAAGCAGGGAGAGGGACTGTTTCATCCCTTTCCAGCAGACCTTTTGGAGCTTCTGTGTGTTATTGAAATGAGAAACACTGAGAGATGAGACCACAAACCAAAAGCTACACCCTTTTGGTCTGAAAGGTTTGGACAGACAGTAGTTTTTCTGGAAGACAAAGAGAATCCACAGACATGAGAATGTGGGAATGGATGTTTGCACACAAAGAAGGCACGTTCTGGAAGCACATTTGTAGACCATGGTGTAAAAACACTTAAAACTCACCAGTAAGAATACATGTAAGACAAAGAGATGACTTGTCTTTAGGGCCGGGGCTCACGTGCACTCAGAAGAAGGCTCGCAGATTCATACTTCCATGGATAAGCAAAACAAAGCATAAAAACGAAACTCCAATCATCATTTTCCCTATACATCACATCCTAGTAGAATCCCCGTCTCTTAAGAGGAAACCTCTGTGACCACATAAGAAAAAAACGTTTTTAATTTCATTCCAGTTTTTAAATGAGTCCAAACTAAAACAAAGATTTTATGACTCTCTCAGTCTGCCATGCGGATTTCCGCCACTGACAAATGCCAGGAATCCTTGCGGCTACTTTAGATGTTCGAACCATTTATTAAGAGTAAGAGAGTGCCTGTTGGAAACTGGGCTCCAGAAAGGTAGCTGAGGCCACCACTTTGGACACAAGCCAGGAGAAGATTTCTTGGCAACCAAGTGGGCAGTTTTAGGAATTTCACAATTGTTTAAACTCTCCTGTGCAGTTTAAGGACAGTGTTTTCCATGGCAAGGAGGTACCATCGAGCTGCAAATACAGATAGTATTTTCTCCAGATCATTGTATTACACTGAAACTGAAAACTAAAACCCAATAAAATTCTGCCATTATCCACCAGAAGCTTCAAGAGGAGCCAATTCTGTTAAAAGAATTTTTGGGCTATTGGATAAGAAGAAGAAGAAACTAAACACAAATTTTGAAAAACACAGACCTTAATTTTCAGTTGAATTGGCATCAGAATCTTGGTGAGGGAACGGTGTATACTGTGCACTGGACACAGCGGTGTTTGAACCAAGTAGTGACTGGACATTGAGAAAACTATCTCCCTGGATCTGTGTGAGTCCAGGATTGAATACCACTGGAATGCGTTTGGATGAAGATATAAGGAGGCAGGAATAGAAGTGAGATCATATGGTTAGCTGCCGACTAGATGGAAGAAACACTTGGCAGTGATGTAGGCCATTCAGCCATCCAGACGGCCCCTGGAAGCAAGCCTACTACAGTGTCTGAAACACACACACATTCACACGCATGCATGCACATACATACAATAATGTCTCATTTGGTGAGAAGTAAGGCTTATTTTAAAAAATGCAGGTGCAATCTGGTGAAAGCCAAATAAGGTATGCACCTGAGTTAATAGTATTATATCAATGTCAGTTTCTTGGTTTTGCAAATATACTCTGTTTCTGTGTATAATATATATAGATATATAAGATAGAATCCTAAGGGAAGTTCAGGACTCTCTGTACTATTTTTTAAACTTCCTGTTAATTTGAAACTATTTCAAAATAAAAAGCTATATATGTAAAAATAAGGTGTAAGATACATTCTTGGCATGCCACACATTGAAGATGATGGTCTCCATCAGCAGAGGCCCAGGGTGGCTCCACACAGGACTGTCCCACTTGCCTCACTAACCAACCTAGTACCTTCACATGAGGGAGAAATAATGCCATTACATGTTTGGGTATCTTTGTTACCACAGCCTAGCCTACCCAAACTGATATGGTCCCTCCTTCTCCCACTAGTCCATGATTGAGTTCCATCTATCAGAGTTCTAAGAGAAGAAGGAAGGATCAACTTTCAAATGAGCTAAGCTTGTAAAAAACACTAAAGGCAATTTAAATGTCTACCTTTAGTTATGTTCATGCAAGAAGAGCTGGCTTGGCAGAGCTTTAGCTAGAAAACTGCAGTTCAAAAGTAACCTAGGCAGAGGGGTGCCTGGGGGCTCAGTCAGTTAAGCATCCGACTCTTGATTTCAGCTCAGGTCACGATCTTACAGTTTGTGAGAATGAACCTCGCATCAGGCTCTGTGCTGTGCATAGAACCTGCTTGAGAGTTTCTCTCTCCCTCTCTCTATGCCCCTCTCCCTGGATCACGCTCTCACACACACTCTCTCCCAAAACAAAACAAAACAAAGTTGTCTTTTAGGTAAGGAAGACCTCTTAGAGCAGGACAGGATCATGTGGTCATGGCAGTCTTGGTCATTCAAGTATAAAGAGTCCCAGCCCCCTTTGCCCTGGGAGAGAGAGTGATGGGGGTCTTTGTGGTGTGGCAGAGGCTGCCTCTTCTCCTGCTGTTTGCAGAGCTGAAAAACTGGTAAACTTGTACTGGAGGCCAGGACAAGGAGCTCAACTCCCCCCTTAAAAGATTTGGCATGTTCTGACTGATGTCTGCAAGAAAAGCATGAAAGGCCTTAAAAAAGAACACATCATGAAGGAGGGGAAATGTGGCTGGGGATCCGGGCTCACACCAGGGTCTGGGTGATCTTGAGGAAAGAACTCTTTCTGGGCCAAAGTATGGCTAAGCTCAGATAGACCTTCTGATCCAGACACCCTGGTATTCAGACCACTTTGGACAGTGAATGGCTTATGAGCATGAATCCAAAGATTCTAACCTTGGGAGGACAAGAATGGAGCACAGTACTTCGGAAGTCAGGGCTGCCCATCCCAGAGGCCTTGAACCAGCAGAAGCACCATCCCAGCGGTGCCCAAGGGCAACAGACTGGTGTAGAAGCAAGTGGAGCTAGTGAGTAAGTGAGATTCTCCAACAGTCTGTACACCAAACAAAAATAGCACCCTTGAACTCGGTAAAACCATGGAAATCTTGAAAAACTGTCACAGGAAGTTGGGCAAGTATTCCAGAGGAATTGGGTGTCCTGCTAATTTAATACACATATGACTCTCAAAAATAACCATAACCATTTTTGTTCTGCAATTCTAAGCTATAGGTTGGATCATATCAACTTCACTTGAAAAACATATATAGAAGAAGTTGATCTTCCGTGGAAACCTATACGTAATGTTGATGGATGGAATAAACCAAGCATGGAGTTTGTATTCTCTTTCAAAGACATTACTTTAGCAAAATGAGTACTGGTTAGAGGGAATTGGACCCTGTAGTTCTCTATGATGTATTCTAATCTTCTGATCCAGGCAAATCATACCTGAGGCTGATGGTAGCATCAACTTTTAGCCATGACCTTGGAGAATAATGAAGACCAAGAGAGGGGCCGTAAGATAAGAAATGGGCAAATGCTATTTCAATTTCTACAAAGAAGAAAAAGGCATATTCTGAAAACCATATGATTTCAATCTCAGGCAAGCAACATGAATAGATTACTTAAAGACCAGTGTGATTGCTCTAAGCTTTGACAGACTCACTGAGAACAAGCCATTTTAGATTAACCTCATTTCCTTTTTTGAAATGGTTGTTAGACTAGTAGCTCAGAAAAATGTGGTTGAGGAGAAAACATTGATATCAGAAAAACATTTGACAAAATCATAATAAAATGTGGGCAATGTGGATAAATGGGGATGGTGATGGGTGGGTTGATGTATGAAGGAATCAATTAATTCATTCAGTTCATTAGTTATGTGTCACAAGATTCAGACCTGGAATCGTCTTGTTCAGCATTTTAAATTTTTTTTAAGTTTATTAATTTTGAGAAAGAGAGAGAGAGAGAATGGCAGAGAAGGAGGGAGAGAGAGAATTCCAAGCAGGCTCTGCACTATCAGCACAGAGCCTGATGCAGGGCTTGAACTCACAAACCTCAAGATCATGACCTGAGCCAAAATCCAGAGTCAGCTGCTTTAACCAACTGAGCCACCCAGGTGTTGCTACAATTTTTAATAATGTAAATGAAAACATAAACTATGTATTTATTAAAATTTCAGATGATAGGCAGACTATAAGAGTCCAAAATTATATCAAGTTGAACCAAAGGACGAACTACCAAGATAGGGATTAAAAAATTTTCAATTTTCTTAAAAATCAGGTTTTGAATCCTTTTTTCCCCTAAAAATAGTCAAAGCCAAAGCTAAAAATTAAAAACTGTTTTTTAAATTTAGTAAATCATTTCCAAATTATTCAGGTGAGGATATGTTACCAGTATACAACAGAACATAGTAGGAAGTGGCATTCTTTGGAAAAGGCTAATTTTTTCTTAAAATTCTTCTAAATCAGTGCATTTCATTTTTTGGTAATTCATAAAAGCTAAAAGAACATTGTATTTTCTTTTTCTTAATCTTCTCAGAAAAGATGCTTTAAACGAAAAAAATTTTTGGTTTCCCAAATGGGTAATTTAGAGAACACTTTTCCATGGATATGGATGGCCAGAAGAAAGTGTTCCACAGGCAATAGATTGGGAAACTTTGGGTCAAACTTGGCTGATGCATTTCGCTTCTGCAGGGTTTTCCAGTCTTGAAATGTGTTAACTATGCTAATATGAAAAGGAAAGCCCTACCAGAGGCTATAGTCCCAAGGTTGGTCTTTCTGGTGACCAGCCCCATCCTGAAACCATCTAGGAGCAACCCGGATCGCCTCATTAGCATAACAAAACATTTCCCCACTGGGTGAATTCCAAGAGTTTTTGAAGCTCTGAGGCAGAGACAAACACATTTGTTGATTATACTAAGCTCTGTATCCCATAAATTAATATATCAAATCTACACTTGATCTCCTAGAGGAGATCTACACAAACTTGACAAAATTTCAGGTTTGAATATTTGTCAAAAATACTGCATAGGTGGTGTTTCATGCTTCTATCAGGATGCACACATCATGTCTGGTGGCTGGAATGGGACATTTTTAAAAAGCCAAAACTAGTAGTCCTATCAGCTGCAGAAGAAAGTTTTCTTCCAGCCGAGGTACACGAGGTATGTCATCATATTCCTTATCCACGGTGCAGGTACCTTCTAGGTGCCTCTTACCAGTTGTAACTCATTTCCTTTTCCTTTTGCTGCTACCATATTCAGTTCCAAACTGTGTTGCAGGAATGTGAGAAATAAGCCCACTGCCCCAATCAAAGGAGGGACATGGAGACTTGGAGCACAGGGCAGCAAGGTTCCTGCAAGAGTGTGTGTGTTATGGACAGGCATACTCGTGCCATTACAGCAGGCAATTTATCTCCCTGCATGAAGTCCCTCCTTTGGTTCCTCATTGGCTGGGTACTACAGAGG
This sequence comes from Suricata suricatta, assembly GCF_006229205.1. NCBI lineage: Eukaryota > Metazoa > Chordata > Mammalia > Carnivora > Herpestidae > Suricata > Suricata suricatta. The sequence continues at coordinate 62,479,141 of NC_043712.1, forward strand.
TCAGAGCCTCATCCGGAAGTCGCCTATGCCCATGAAGGCCAAAAAGTGGTCTGATTGGAACAAATGTACATTCCTTGAGGTGATACAGACACTTCAGTTCTTTGGTGCATACTCGTATCAAAGCCTGTGAAAAATAAGCCCACGAAATTGACAGGGGAAGAACCAGGAAGTGAAGTGTCTGAGAGTTTGGGACTCCATTGTGCAGGAGTGGGGTAGGGCAGGGCATGGGGGTGGTTGGGGTGGGGGGGATGGTTCATACATCTTTCCAATAGGTTGTAAACCTACTATTAACTAAACAGCACAGCTTTTATTGGTATTTCTGAAAATGAGTCATTTCATTTACATCTCACAAGGGATAAGTCTCTTTTAGCTCATGCAGGAGGAACAGCTTATCATGAAAGAAATGATCTACAGCTTTTCCATTCAGAATGTGTCCTCTTATTTCTTGGGGTTTCTGTACCCAGTCAGTCAGAAAAAGAAATGGATGCTTACATCTTGATAAACACCTCCTACCCATAGGTCGGCCTCCTAGAGGAGATCTACACAAACAGCCTTTCAGACTAAGTGGAGATACAGGACAGCACTGTTGAGTTGTCACTGAACATGGGTCAGCACCAGCAGCAAGATGGCAACCTGATAATATGGAAGTCATCAGGAACTCAAGTCCTTTGAGAAACGTAGCCAGTCACTTGTTTTGAAAGAAGGAAATGCAAGCCTCATCCTTCGATAGATGCTTGATCAATGGGCCCTTAGAACCCCTCTGACTTCACATATTAGAGGAAATCCAGCCTAAGACTGTGCTATTGAGGTTAAAGAATGTCTGCATTCCAGGGCATCTGGGTGGCTCAGTCGGTTAAGCGGCTGACTTCGGCTAAGGTCATGATCTTGCCATTTGTGAGTTTGAGCCTTGCATCGGGCCTTGTGTTGACAGCTCAGAGCCTGGAGCTTGCTTCATATTCTGTATCTCCCTCTGTCTCTGCCCCTCCCCTGCTTGTGCTCTGTCTCTCTGTCTCTGTCTCTCTCTCTCAAAAAAAAATATATATAATTTTTTTTAAATGGCTGCATTCCAAACCAAGATGCCATTCAAGGAATTTGAGCAACAGTAAGTAGAGTAAATGAGAAGAAAGGAAAATTTTTTTTCATTTTCTCTAACGTAGGTGAGCCATATGACCATCTGCATGATTAACAATAAGCCTTTTTCCCAGGCAAGGCAGCCAGAACGCAAGTGCAGTCAGCAACACAGCATGGGAAGTAGGAGGAAGCCAGTAAGGCAGGGGGAGCCCTATGCAGAGACAGGGAGTTGAATGCCATCTTGAGAACAGCTACCACAGGTGGGAAAAGGAAATCCATGGATAAGCACAAGGCTGCAAAATTCAGAGTCTGTCCTGCATGTCTAACACCATTTCAGGAGTTGAGGGGCTCTTTCCCCCAATACTCCTCTTATACATTTAGTAACACCTGAAGTTCCTTTCAAGAGGAATCATCCCAGAAGGAGAGTTCTGAAAGTCACTGCCATGAGCATATTACATGATAGAGGCATTACTACAACAGGTCTGGCTGTAGACATGGTGACCAGGCACTTACCTTGGTGGACGTGTGAAGAGGAGAGTTCTTAGGACCAGTGCTTCCAGATCTTCTGACCAGCCCACACCTGCTCCTCTTCTTTCTTTGCTCCCTCCCTTCTTAGCAGCAGGGATGGTTTGCAAGGGAGCAACCCAAAGCTGAACTCATCTTCACATGCTCCTTCTCCCATGGTGGCCTCCAGGAGGCTGGGGCAACCCAGTGTCACTGCCTAGCCTGGGACTGGAGTGACAGGAATTGCTGCAGTGAGCCAGTGCCATTCAGATCACAGGGCTCAGATGTCTGTCCCTGACATTCAAGCAGGTACCTCACACTGGTGTCGTGGCTGCACTGTGAATAGGAGAAGATCACTTAAAAACCATGTTTAAGACTTTGGAAAGTCAGCACAAGAATAAAGGCTGTGGTGTCCCTAGCCTCAATGGCACAATTGTTTCCAGCAGAGAATACTACCCTCTGCTGTAAGGCTAGTCTGTAGGAGCAGTCTAGACTTTCCCAGCCTCATGGCTCATCCCCAGTGTATCCCCTACAATGCTTGGTCAAGCCTCCCTCCTACACATCCATGTGCATGCGTACACACACACACACACACACACACACACACACACACACTGCTAGAATACTCAGCTTCTCAGACTCCTAGGATGTCATGTGAGCCATGAGATGTGGAGGCTGAATAAAATGTTGGTAGGAAACAGCTCTTGCTGGTCAGTCTGCCCCACCTTGTTCCTGCCTGGTGGTGCAGCAACAATCCCAGGAACATGAGGATAAAAACTACATGCTAAAGACACTGAAGCCACAGACAGAAGGAAGCCAGCCCCAGCCCCTGGGGCATCTTTGATCACATTTGGCATCAGCCAATCAGCTGCCTACCTACAGACTTCTGGTTATAAAAGAAAAAAGAATCCCTCTGTTGAACATATTTCTAACTGACAGTCCCCTGACACAATGGATTTCACTGACGTGCACACTGGCATCACATCCTTGCTGTCATTGAGAGATGCACTTACTCTTCTGTACTGTTGCTATCGATTCTATTGCACAATCTAACTGGTCTCTCTGTGTCTGGTCTTGCCCCTTCCAATCCACTCTCCGTTCTGCGGTCAGGACAGCCTTTGTAAAGTTCAAATTTGATCATACCATGACCCTGCTAACAATTCTCCAGCGTCTTTCTGCAGCAGAAACAGTTTACTGTCCTCCAAATCCCATGCCCCCCCTTCCAGAGTGGGGAGATATTGCTGCCAAGTGGCTGCCCAGCCAGCGATTATCTTTCCACTCCCCCTTCCTCCAGCATGTAGGGGAGACTCTGGGATAATCTCCTACCACTTAACAGCAAATTATGTGGAAGCAATAGGAGCCACATCAAGGCCAAGGTGATTTAGACATACCTAAGTTCTCTCCACTTTTCTTTCACCTCCACTGCCTGCAGGAGATGGAGGAGACACCCAATAGAACTACCTCCTGAGGCAAAGCTGCCCATCTATCAAATATACAGGGTCAGACCACTACGAGCGCCCTAAATACACTATAGCGTGCACTGAGCTACCAGCATCTTGAGGGTTATTCACTACAGCAGCTGACGGCATGCTAGTACACTTTACATTAACTGTAGGACAAAGTCCAAAATCCTTAACATGGGCACAAACCTTATCTCCACCTTACCTGGAAACTTTCTTACCTATTCTTTGCTTGGCTAACTGCCATCATCATCCCATAGACACCTTGGATGGCACTTCTCTAGAAAAACACTTCTAATAACCTGTAGATAAGCCTCCCCATGATTTACCCCTATGCCTTGCTGTTCTTCCACTTTCATGGCACTCACTGAACTTGTCAATATTTGCACCCAGTGCCATACCGTGTGCACCAAAACACAGAGGCATTTCTATCTGGCTCACAACTCTCTTCCTAATTCACTAGTACAGGGCCAGCTAGGTATTAGGCATCAGTGAATTCTGTCAAATGCATGAATGAATGACCTGATATTGTTAGAACAACTTTAGTGTCCCTGTTTAGGGATGTTCTTGGGAAATATCACGCATGTTGCAGGCATTGCTAGCAATTTTTTAAATTCTATTAACAATGCTATTCTTACATAATCATCTTTCCCTCTTTGCTCTTGCCACTAGGAAACTCACAGAGAATTATAGCCTACCTTTAAGAATTGCACAAACCCTAAGTACATGGATTTCCATATTTTCCCCTATTTAGTTCCGTATAGTAATTCAACCCTATCTCTCTCATTATCCTGAGTTTATTTTTCTTTATCTATAAGTTCTGAAAGTACTTCTGTGGACTCTCCAAATGCTTTTCTGTGCAGAGTGGCATGTAAAAATTTTTGTTTCACTCTTAATGAGAGGGCTGGCTTATAATTCCTCTATGCTTATGTTAACTTGGGAATAGTTAAGATTTATCTCTTCCCTTATTTTGCTGATAAATATTGAATCTTCCCTGTTACAACATAGCACAACACCGCCTAGAATGGATTTATATTACTTATCATAAAGGTCATTGTGACATAAGGCAGATTTAAAAAAAATATTCTTTAACAAAATCATAAAATGTAAAGATGACAGAACTCAAAAGCCATGTAAAGGTAATATAATCTAATTCCCTCATATCATAAATGATGTAAATTTTCTCATAAATGAGAAAAGCTAAAAGCCAGAGAGGTAAAGTGACCCTCCAAAGGCTATACACACAGTTCTAGATCTGGAGTCCAACTCAAGTGAGCTCGATCCTAAATTGATCGTCTTTTTACAGCAGACCCCAAGCCTCTAGTTACTTTGAACGGGGCTGTGGTAGAATGAACAATGACCCCCAAGAGAGCCACGTCCTATTCCCTGGAACCTGTAAATGTACTTACATGGCAAAAGAGACTTTGAAGAAATGATTAAGTTAATTTCCTTGAAATGGGGAGCTATCCTCAGTTACCCAGATGGGCACTAAATGCAATCATGGTGTCCTTATAAGAGAAAGGCAGAGGGTGATGTGCCTACAGAGGAGAAGGCAATGTGACAACAGAAGCAGCAATTGCAGCGATGTGGCCATGAGCCAAGCCTGTTGCCATAGAATCCAGAAAAGAAGGGAACCGGATTCTCCCCTGGAGATTGCAGGGTGAGTGAAGCCCTAGTGATATCTGACTCTAGTCTGGTGGTAGTAGTTACTCGCAGTGTGAGAGAAGAAAATTGTGTTGTTATGTGTCACTAATCTGCAGTAATTTGCTACAATGTTAAGAGGACACTAATACCCAAGGGTTGGCAAATGATGGCCCATGGATCAAATCTGGTTTGTTACTCGTGTTTTTGTAAATAAAGTTTTATTGCAACAGAGCCTTGCCCATTCCTTTATGAAATGTTGCTGATTGTCTTTTGCTACCTTAGCAGAGTCGAGTAGTGTGACAGAGACCACATGGCCTGCAAATCTGAAGCTATTTACAATCTGACCCTTTACAGAAAAAATTTACTGACCTTGCTTTCAGCTACAAATTATTTCCATCTTTTCTCTTATTTTCATTGTCCTTTTTGACTGGAAATAATACATGCTTATTATATAAAATTAAAACACTACAAAACAGTGTTTTACTTGGAAAGTGAATTTCCCCTGAGAACTTATCACTAAAAGTGTGGGGCATGTTCCCAATTGGTTCATTTTCTCTATACATATGATAACCTTTACCATTACAATTGTGTTACAGTGTTTGTTGAGTCGGTAGATATTCATAAATTACAAAGGACTAAAAACTTCAGAAAGATGATATAGTCATGACGTGTTTTAATATGTGAGCCAGGAGCAAAAAGAATAGCATAAATTTGACAGGTTCCAAAGGTCCATGCTGGAGAATCCATGTGGTGTCCAACTGAGCCAGTGGAGTGAGTGGTTATGGCCAAGCCTTTTCATCTGCCAGGCCCAGTCCAGCTACCCTCTCCTCCTGGGGGGCTGCCCCTTAGCCTGTCTGTGCATCAACTGCATCATCTATAAAATGGAGATATTAAGATACATGGAGCAAGGTCAGTAAGTAACAACCGTAAGAGATAATGATATGAAGCACTCCACACAGTGCCTGGCACACAGTCAGACTAGAAACAAGATGTTGCCATAATGTAATAAATATTGCAATGTCTTGGTTTAAAATACCTAAGGAAAAAGATATTTTAAAAATAACTGCACAGAAGCTCCTGGATGGCTCAGTCAGTAGAGCATGCAACTCTTCATCCCAGGCCTCTGGATTCAAGCCCAATGTTGTGTGTGGCGATTACTTAAAAATAAAGTCTTTAAGGGGTGTCCGGGTGGCTCAATCAGTTGGACATCCAACTCGTGATTCAGTCTCACGTCATGATCTCACCGTTGTGAGATCAAGCCCCCTGGCAGTCTGGGCATGAAGCTTACTTGGGATTCTCCTTCTGCCCCTCCCCCCAAATAAAAAACTCGATTTTAAAATAAATAAATAAATAATACATAAATAAAATCCTTAAAAATAAATAAATAAAATTCTAAATAAATAACACATAAAATTAAAATAAACTAAAATAACTGCACAAAATTTTTCAAGTTTAGTTTTTTCTAACTATAATATTATTATTGTAGATAATTTGAATGTAAGTGAAATCACAGAAACGTTAAAATCAGCTCTTAATCTTATCACCCTAAAATTACTATGCTTACTTATTTTATTGTATTTCCTTCCAGTCTTTCTTCTGTGTCTATGTATTTATGACCATTTACAACAAAAGTGAAATCCCATTATAGGTAAAGTTTGTGCCTGGCTTTTTTCATTAAAGCAACTTTTCCCCATGCCATTAAATATTTTGGGGAAAAAACTTTAAGACCCAAATACCCACTGAAGTGCTTTCTATGGATATATTTCAAGTATTTTAATTCCATAAGTATATCCTAGATACCTATTTAGCTATTCTGGCTGATGCTGAAGCATGAAAGAGGAATTAGATATTTTGCCTGCCTTCAAGGAGCTTATAATTTCACATGCACAAAAATATTTTTAGAAAAGGACATTTATAACTCATCATACAAGGCAGAATAAGGTCGATAAGCATGGATTCTAAAAATAACAATACAATGGGTTTAAGGATGAGTAAAAGTAAAGTTTTTCTCACCTTTTGAATTTTTGGCTACTTAGTTCTTCAGTTAGATTTGAAAAAAAAAAAAGTAACCATCATTTGAAGGGTCACAGAGCTAACAAGAACACTTTTTGCCAAGAAAGGAGAACGCTACCCTCAGTGAGCGCTCTCTGGGAGGTATTTTGGAAAATGCCACAAGTTCTTTTAAAGAAAAGGAAATGAGGAGATTGTCATGTCTGTCTCACCTTAAATAATAAGAGCTGGGCCGACATCAGAAATTGGAAACAAATTCTAGGAAACGTCTCTGAAGTTTCCACAAGGTGATCCAATTAAGATATGACTGGCAGCCATGAAAAGCTATGGTACTGCCAAACCACAGGGAAATTGTAGATGTAGAAACACAAGAAATATCTTGCTGGATAACCAAATATTTTTTAAAAGAGCCATACAGTATAGACTTAAACTTCCAAGACATCATTGACTATTTTTCTTGCCCTCCAGCCAAAGATAACCTAAGACAAGGGAAAACACTGGCTATCCCACGAAAGCCAGACAAGTAAACAGAAATTTGCAATGAATCTTTCTTAGCCTCAGCAAAGACCAGGCCTAAAATCCATCTTCAGCACATTAGAATGGAATCTCTTAGGTCAACTAGCAAGACCCCCCTCCTTGCAGGGGTGCTGACATCAAACCGCTCTGGAATCCCCAGCTCCATGCACCTCCGTCTACTGTCATAAAGCACTTTGTAAACTGGGCACCAGATATTCTGGGCATTTCAGAAAGCTACCAGCTTCCCCTGACTCCAGAGAAAAACCAGCTCCCAGCTCAAATAACATCTAGCCCCATATATGGTGAATGCGTCAAGGAGGTATCCTTTGAATTGGATCATTCTAGATGACAGGTGATAGCACTAATGGAAGCCAGAAGAAATAGACATCAAACCCACTCCACAAGTCTCCTTTTAAGCAGGGACATCAATTTTTAAAAAGTCAAAGTTCTCCTGATTGCTTCCTATTCTTGAATGGTCACACTGAAGACCAAGATAAGCAGGATAACCTGGGGACTTAGGTAACCCTCCCCTCCCCAAAACAGGGCAGTCAAGTTAATCATATAATAAAATCCCATTCTTCTTAAAAATATAGCACTTTTTATATAATTTCAGTTGTACTCTCATTAAACTTGTTCCCTCAGTTAGAACATTTTGAGGTCATGAAACATTTTGAGATCATTTGCTGAGTGCTTTTTGAGCAGAATTAGATTCTTTCTGGAATGTGATCAATCAGGCAATAGTATGAAGGGCCTACTGTGAGTACACAGTAGGCTATTCATTATGTATATAGGGAAATGGGGCAAAGAATCTCTATCCTCAAATTTAAGTTTCTGAGGGAAATCAGAACAAACACAAGTGTCACTGTAGCAGACATTAATTGCCAACCCAATATCCATCAATACTGCCATTGTCAGTCTTCTTAAAGACATTGATTATGGACAGGTATAAGCCCTACAATATATGCTCATGACTTCAAGGAGAATGGCCCAAATACCAGTCTCAGGGAAAGGGCCTGATGAGTCTAACTCAACAATGACAGTTTCATTTCCCTTTGCATGTCGGGCCAATGAGATGGCCAAGTGAAGTTTGTTGAGTGGTTTCTAAGAAAGAAAACACACACACACACACACACACACACACACACACACAGGAAGAAATGGATCTTCATCATCTTGGAGATTTTTCTTTCTTGATGGGATACCTAGAGCTGCAGCAGCCCTCTTGAAACAGTGAAGTAAACCATAAATAGGAAAATTCACTACCTGAGGACAAGGCTGGTTGTGTTGAGAATGGCAGAAAAGAAAGACTTTGATGAAGTTATTTAAGCTGCTAGTGTAACCCATTCTAGACCTGCCTTCCCTCCAAACTTCTCATAACATAAGATAATACATTTTTCTTAAAGAATAAGTCATTCCAAGATGAATTTTTTACTACATACAGCTGAAAGCCTCCTGGGTGATACAGATACATAAACAAAGATGCTTCTTTGAAGAACTGTTAGAGTGTACTGTCAGCTGATGCAACAGAATAAGAATTCTGAAAAAAGCAAATTGGCCATAAAGGAGAGCATACATATGCAGAGATGTGTAACTCAGCTCTTGACAATCCAAGTGTTTTCAGGGACATTGTAAGAAATTCCTCTTCCTGTTTGTAGTCCCAACTTACTAGGTAGGCAGGCCAACCATCTTAGCTAGTCAGATATATATTTGCAGAAAGAAATTTTATAACAAGTAAACTAAGAAATATTTCAATTTACACCAGTTAGAGGAACGTGTAAATTAAGGAAATAGGTGAAGTAAGATAAGTAACTTCTTAAGGTTCTTCTGATAAAACAGAACTCAGTAGGTGAACTTTAAGCAGCATTTACTATTTTAATTATTTTTAAAGCATAAGTTACACATGGTAGACATCCTGCTCTTACATGTACCATTCATGCTCCTTCTAACTTACATTATTTTTATGATTTGTTCTTTCTGTATCCTTTCCAATGCATTTTTCCTTAGCCTGAGGTCATGAAGATATCTCTCTAGGTTTTCTTCTAGTAGCTTTATTGTTTTAAATATTACATCTATCCCAAATTGATTGTTCTGCATAAAATAGGGGATGAGGTCCATCAAATGCACACACTGTATATACACACACATAATAGGACATTCACCTCATTGTTCCAGTACCATTCATTGAAGAGGTTTTCCTTTACCTACTAACTTGCTTTAATATTCTTATCAAAAATTATGTAGTCATTTATTTGTGGATTTATCTCTGGACGCTCTATTCTGCCCTGTTGATCTGTATGTCCAGCCTGTCATCAATACCACTCTAATCTAATTAATAGTGTGGAAGTAAGTAGCATGAGTCTACCAACTTGGTTTTTTCCAAGATTTTTTTAGGCTATTCTTGGTCCTTTGCTTATCCAAATAATTTTTATTATAATTGTCTTATCAATTTCTGGATAAAAGTCTTCCAGCAATATGTTAAAAGTGATGTAACAAGGTTTTGCTATGAAAAAGATGAAACAAACTTTGAGGTGAATGCTTGGGGGGGGGGAGCAAACATGTGTTTAAGGGCAATTAGAAGCTTTCTTGATTAAAATCTTGCACCATGAGCCAGAATGGGGACTGCTATAAACTGAATTCTGTCCCCCCTCTTAAAAATCTCTATGTTGCAACACTTAACCTCCAGCGTGATGGTATTTGGAAATAAGGCTTTTAAGAAATAATTAGGTTTAGATGAGATCATGGGGATAGGGCCCTTATGATGGGATCAGTGTCCTCATAAGAAGAGATCTCAGAAAGCTTGCTTCCTTTCTCTTTTTCTGCCATGTGAGGATTCAGTGAGAAAACAGCTGTCTACAAGCCATGAAGAGATTCCTTCCCAGGATCCCAAATCACCTAACACTGTGATCTTGGACTTCTAGCCCACAGGACCATGAGAAATAAATTCCCATTGTGTAAGCCTCATGGCTCAAGTCTATGACATTTCATTATTGCAGTCTGGACTGACTGGCGCAGAGACCTTAGGGGAAATTGTCGTGGTCCTTAAAGTTGCTGGCTGGGGCGACTTCAGTTCAGGTCATGATCTCACAGTTCGTGGGTTTGAGCCCCACATCAGGTTCTATGTCAGGTTCTATGCAGACAGCTCAGAGCCTGGAGCCTGCTTCTGATTCTGTGTCTCCCTCTCTCTCTGACCCTCCTCCACTCACATTCTGTGTGTCTCTCTCTCAAAAATAAATCAATGTTTAAAAAAAGTTTTTAATTAATAAAAAAAATCAAGTTGCTGATTTATTTTGAGTCAAGGGGCCATTAGAACTTACAAATGGTAAATTGATTGCATGCATTTATGGCCATTCCCTTCCAAAACCCTACTAAAATGACAGCAAAGGCAAATATTAAACCCACAAATGCTAGGAGAATGGGAAAGGCGACATGTTAATCAACTTTTTAAAGGTGGAAAGCAGATGGGGGATAACTGACCTAAACAGAGCAGAAGAAGCAGAGGACGTAGAAACCAAGAGCCTACACAGGACACTGGGGAGAAGCAAGCGGTTGGCTGTGCACAGCCCAGGAAGGCCTGGCTGGGAGGGGAGCAACACAGGGGGCTGAAACAGGAATAGTGTGGCCACAGGTCCCCTCCCTACAGTCACAGGAGAGCAGCTCTGTGAGACAGGGACAGAATGCAAGCCACAGATGTGATTTCAAATTTTCCAGCAGCCACATTAAGAGAGGTAAAGCTACTTTTAATAATACATTTTACTTAACCCAATATGTTATTATTTCAATATGTAATCTGCATTTTTTATGTTTGTAATGAGATATTTTACATTTTTTCATAAAGTCTCTTATGTATGTATTTTACTCTCACAGCACCTCTCAATTCTGACCAGCCACGTTTCAAGCACTCCTTGGCCTCATGTAGCAAGGGGTGATTGTGTTACAGAGCAAGGGTCTAGAGCAACCACTGGTCGATGGAACCAAAAAAGCCCTGAACACAAAGACACAGGCACATGGCAGAGCCTCGGTTCCTGAACTGAACTGAGCAGGCGTTTCCAACTTCCACTCGCCCCAAAACTAGAATATAAGATCTGTCTCTTGGGGCACCTGGATGACTCAGTCTGTTAAGCAGCCAACTTTGGCAGAGATCACAATCTCACGATTTTTGGGTTCCTTGCATGGGACTCTGTACTGACAGCTCAGAGCCTGGATCCTGCTTCAGGTTCTTTGTCTCCCTCTCTCTCTGCCTCTACCCTGCTCACACTCTGTCTCTCTCTCTCAAAAATAAATAAACATTAAGAAGTTTTCAATAAAAATAAATAATAAGCATTGGTCTCTTCTCTAGCCCCCAGTTCAAGAGACTGGGTTCTTTTTAGGACCATAGAAGAAACAAAAGCAATTTAGACAGCTAAATAAAAACTTCAGAAATCGCAAACCTCAGAGAACTAATAGAATGCATTGCATCCATAAAGCAATACCAGGATACTGTAAAAATTAATAAGAAAGACATTTTGAAAATTAGAAAATACGGTAGCTAAGTGAAAATGTCCATAGAGAATTGGATAACAAAGACAAAGGAATCCCTCAGATGAGGGTAAAGATAAAGAGATGAACACAAGAAAAGACAAAGAATTAGAGGATCAACCCATGAATTCAACATGCAAAGGAGTTCAAGAACAAGACAGGAAATTCAAAAGGAAAATGAGAAAAATTTCCCAGCAGGTATTGCTCTTCTTGTTATGAGCTTTATGGTGCTACTTAACTTATAGAAGTATGTACATATAGAACTTTGATAAAATTTTTAAATCATGAAAAAAAACTGCTATAAAAAAGAAAAAGGACTTTGCTTAGGATGGGTCTGACAGAATAACGAACTGTTCTTGACGGACACGTGCCTGTGACTAGTACCTGGTAAACATTACACGACCAGAGGCAGCAAAACCGTCAGAGAGGTGGCCTCCTCCCTGCCTCACGCCTGGTTTTATAGCACTGTTTTAATGAAATAACACATCAAAGGTTTCGAGGCTTCAAAATTGATGAAAATCTCAAGTGCCTGGCTGGCTCATTCAGCAGAACATGTGACTCTTGATCTCAGGGGTGTGAGTTCAAGCCCCACACTGGGCATAGAGGCTACTTAAAAAAAAAAAAAAACTCTAAGAAAATAACTTTAAAATTGCAGAAAATCTCATTTGAACTTCAAGACATTTTTGTTTCAGTTCAGAACTTGTGGTCTGCACATTTCTTTGGCAATTGTCATCCTATCAGAGAAAACTCAAATGAAAGGAAGGACCTAATATGCCTTAGGACCTCCTGGAAGAGTCTCTGCAGGACACGTCCATAACTTGACAGGCAAGGCCTGTCCCCAGTGCTGACTGCACCAGGGCTACTCAGAATGGGAAAGGCAAGGTGGCAGCAAAGTTCCTGTGTTTGGGAGGCCTCAGTATGGAGGAACTCCACCGGCAGAGAGCATCACGAGTGCCCTCAACGGGGCTCCTTCTTTGAGAACCAGCCCCTTCAGAATATGGGGAGCAGGCTGTCAAAGTACAGATTCCCAGCCCCACCCTGGACCTGCAGGATTGACATCTCTGGAGATGAGGCTCAGAAACCTACATGTTAAAAGGACCCCATACCTCCAACCCTGCCCTCATTAATTCCCATGCACACCAACCAAAAGTAGAGAAACAGCATGCAACTATGGGAACTCAGTGTGGAAAAACCTAGCTTCAGGCTCTGAAGCTTACATTAACCTCACACTGTGTCTCCATGAGATCCTTCTGGTAGGCCTCTTGAAGAAAACATTTCAGATGAGATCTACAGGCCAGAGCAACCATCTTACTTCATGGGCTAGAAGACCTTGACTGGGAATCTGGGTCCAAATATCCAGATACATCCCGAGCAAACACTCATCAACTGCATCAACATTCATGAGTTTTAGAAAAAGAAAAAAGAAAAAAAGACATGTTGTGAATAGGGCTTGCCTTGGACTTAGCTATCAAGTCAGGAACTTTTATCCCACTTCCTTCTTGTTGAGTGACCTTGAGCACATACTGCTGGGAGAGGAAGTATTTATTCTATCCATTTATTTAAACCATCTCTGCTGAAATTCATCATAGGCTTGAGACCTTCACGTTATGACGGTGGGTGGTATGGCCACATGTGTGAGAGTATGTGCATGTTATGCAAATGCCTCTCACACAGCACTCAGGAATTGGAGCGAAGCCAAGGGCAGATATTAATGAGACACTTGATTAAGACCGAGCCCTGCCCACTCATTTGAAGTGTGTGTTAACAAAGCATCAAGAAAAGGGGCCTGAGTGCCAGTTCTCCAAGAACATGTGGGGGGCAGCCCCAGTCTGTGTGTGTGCTTGCCGGGAGGCAAACATTCACGTTTCCAGCTGCTGGGAACCAGATGAGAGAGTGGCCCGTGTCACACCACTGCTGTGGGTGAGGGAATGGGCCTCTTGAAGAAAACATTTCAGATAAGATCTACAGGCCAGAGCAATGCTCCCGGGAAGTTCAAAGGCCTGTGGAGAGAATGCAGCTCTCTCCAAAGGCAAGAGTTGGCCTTTGCATCCCTGGGGCACTCTGGTTGAGGCTGTCAGCTCTGCATAGAGAATGGAGACTGAGAGGAATTATAAAAATGACCAGAATGAGGCTGTCCCTTGGTCTCCAAACAAGACAAAGCTACCTGTGTCTAGGAGCTCTGGCTGCCTTCTTGCCTCCAGGAAGCAGGATGCACCACAGGCTCTCAAACTTGGGTCTTAATTAATCCTCCTGTGTCTCCAGTGCTCTGAGTGTAGGCAGCAGGCAAAGGTGTGTGCAGAAAATCTTACACCTAGAACATATGAGGACCCTGATCACACTCAGGGACGTGCTGGGCACTAAACATGATGCAAGCCCATCTTTGGCATGGTTTGTTAATGAGCTCTCACATTCTGCTGGAGAGAAATTCTATCTGGGAAAGGTAGGTCTGATGAGAGATACATGTGACATTTGGGGGGAGTGGACAGGTAAGTTTGCAAGACAGAAAGAGGGAGTGCAGTCTGACTGTGATTAGAATTTTGCACCAAGGATATTATCAAGATATCAAGATGAGGTGGGTGATGATGGTGACAATGACACTATTTTCTGAGCACTTCCTGTGAACCAAGCCCTAAGCACTTTACCTATATTTACTTCATTTATTGTTACAAAAGTCCTGGTACTACCTACCCTCCTCCTTTTTTTTTTTTTTTTTGGATGAGGAAGCTGAGGCCTAGAGAGGTTTAATTACTCATGTAAGGCCACACAACTAAGTATTAGAACTCAAGTCGACCTCACACCAGTACCCCTGAGAGATACTATCATCATGGTTCTATCCGCATGAAAGATAGCCTGTTGTTTTTCAGTTTTTCTCCTTCTTGGAGAGAAGAATAAAAATGAAAAAACTGAGAATGGTTTGAAATCTGGGAGGAGTTTAAATGCGATGAAAGAGATCTGGATAATTCCAAGGAGTGAAAATATTGCAGGGAGTCTTATAGGCACTATCTTCGTGGTAAAGGAAAATATTGAGTCAGATTGCTCCAGGGCCTAAACCTCACGCCTGGGAATAACAAAACTCCTTTTGGAGTACTCAGATTAGCCAGAGGAACATCTTCTGCCTGTGGGTCCAAATGCCTTGAGACATCACCACAGACCTCCAGGAGGGGCATTCCATGTGGAGGCCTCAGCAGGACCACTACAGTAGGCACCTTTCAGTCCAGTGACACATGACCAGAGAGTGTGCATATTACTTTTCTCAAAATGTTTTGTGTCAGTCAGTGTCACAAAGGCGTGCTGATTTCCACGCCTTTTTTTAAAAAGTTCTGCATGATTTTCTTTTTTATAGAACATCTATTTAAATATTATAGAAGTGATCCATGGACCATACTATAGGAAACCACATGCTGGTCTGGGTGCTGTTGGTGGTAACAGATATGAGGCAGCCTCTTCTTTCGGGGATCTCACACTCCCATTACTTAGATAGGATTGACTCCCATCACACAACCAAAGAAGGAAGTAAAGAGAGTTCTTCTAGCCCATCAGGTGCTCTATGCAAACTGGAAAACAGATGCCCCTTCCTCCAAGGGGATTTACCCCCTGCTTTTGGTACGCTGCTTGTGAGCAGAGAGCATGGATTGGGTTTTTGTCTCACTTCATTCTCTTGGCCAGGTGCCCTTGTGTAGTGAACAACTCACACAACTTTATCTGAAGAAAAGACCCAATAAATTAATTTTAATCAAATTTCATTATCCTGAACACCAATAACTGAAATGAAGATAACTAGGCTATAATTATCAAAGAGTATTCCGCACTTCAACTTCCAAATCCGTGCCTGTTCCTTATGCTCCACTGACTCTGACTTTAATGTATGGCTCATCTGGGCTTCTAACTTAAGGTGCAAACTCATTTCCTCTCACTGACTCAAAGAACACACACCCGTACTTGAACAAGGGCCTAGCTCATCGGTTTCCTCCTATTAAATAATTCCAACCAATAAACAAATACTGGGCTATCTTCCAGCTTAAAACAAACATTGATCTTGTCTTTTCCAACTGTTGTCCCAATTCTCTCTGCTCCACTTCTCAGCAAAACTCCTCAAAAAGTTGTCTAAACTCACAGTCTCTATTCCCTACACCTCCTCATTTGATCGTTTTCCCCTTTGCAAGCCTGGCACAGGCCATGTCCAGCCCCTCACATACAACACGGTGGTACCTGGCATTTACTATGTCCTATACTTGGCCTTTGGGCTTTAGTCACAGCTGAAATAGAAAGAATCCCAGTTTATCATCCTGATACATGACTACAAGGACCTCTAATTCTAGGAAGCAATGAGACTCTGAGTTTTTCTTACAGCATTCAAGGTTTTTATTCCTCTTTTCTTCCTTTGAACCTAAATATCTGTTAGATCAGTTCTTCCTTGTCTTAAATGCCTTCCAGCAACTTTGAGTTTGAGGCACAGAAGCCCCTGAGGGCATGCCTTGCAAATACCTACAGTGCCCAGGCGCTGGTGTGAACGAGTGAGACCGACTAGGAAGAAGCAGGGAGTAGATAAAGAAGATAGACCCTGGGCTTAGAGTTGGGAGTGCAACAGGGAGAATCCGAACAGGACAGCCACTCACTGCTTCAGACCAACATGGCTCTACTGCTCTACTAATGTGCTCCAAATTTTGATTTTTAAAGAGAAGTCATACATTTACCTTTTTACGTGAAATCTTTAAGTGTTTAGATATTGGCTACTAATTGAGATTGTCTACCCAATGCTGTGTGGACCAAACAACTAGAGTCTCATCAAAATACATATGAGATTGGAACTGGATTCCAGATCTTCCGTTTGTAACCTTGGTCTGATATTTTCATATTGAATTCAGTCTCCCTTTGATTACGTCTCTCAAGTTCCCCATGGCTTTATGATTTCCTCCTCATTCTCTCAAGCTCTTTTTTTGGTTCTTGGAAATTAGAACCAGGAAATAGATGGATAAAAAGCCATGTTTTATCCCACACACCAAACTTAGAGCTTTGTTACTGATCCACATTATAATTGTGAGTCAAGATTTGTTGTCCTTTTTCTTTCTTTAGCATATTTCTGTTCTCAATCAGAGCACAAAGAATAAAGTTCCAGGGTGACCGACCAGATGACAGAAACACCCAATGGAAATCACTCCCCATTGTTTGTGAGCTGAAAAGCCCCAAGCGTAAGTCTGACTAGAAAATTAAAAGGCAAATGAGACAAGTTCTGGACCCAAAAGAATGAGTATCACCAGTGAAACTTCCTCCTGTGTTGATTTTGTCTAAGAATGATGGCTCTTCAAGCAAGGTTTGAGTCTGGGGGCTGTGTACAGTGCAGCAAACCATCCTTACATGCATTCCCCTAAATTTCAAGGGACTGGAAATTAAGAAAACTCTAATGTCAACCAGTAAAGCTAGAAAAAGACCTCTCCCTAATCCCTTCAGGTTAAGATGGTAAGCCTGCCCTAAAATACAAAATTCCTGAGGCACATAGGTGGCTCACTCTGTTGAAAGTCTGACTTTTGATTTCAGCTCAAGTCATGATCCCAGGGTGGTAGGATCAAGTTCCATGTCAGGCATTGCACTGAGCATGCAGCCTACTTAAGATTCTCTCTTACACCCTCTGCCTCTTCCCTGCTCATGCTCTCTCTCTCTAAAATAAATTTTTTTAATGTTTATTTATTATTAACACAAAGAGAAACACAGCATGAGTAGGGGAGGGTCAAAAAGAGGGAGACACAGAATTTGAAGACAGGCTCCAGGCTCTGAGCTAGCTGTCAGCTCAGAGCCTGATGCGGGGCTCGAACCCATGAACTGTGAGATCATGACCTGAGCCAAAGCCGGAAGCTCAACCAACTGAGCCACCCAGGCGCTCCTCTCTAAAATAAATTTTTAAAAATTTTTTTAAAATATAAAATGTCTGGGGCACCTGGGTGGCTCAGTTGGTTAAGCCTCTGGCTTCGGCTCAGGTCAGATCTCACATTCATGGGCTTGAGCCCCGCATCAGGCTCTGTGCTGACAGGTAGCTCAGAACCTGGAGCCTACTTCCAGTTCTGTGTCTCCTTCTCTCTCTGATCCTCCCCCTCTCATGCTCTGTCTCTCTCTGTATCAAAAATAAATAAAACATTAAAAAAATTTTAAGTATATAAAATGTCTTAGGAAGAGGCCATGTTACTCACGTACCTTAGTATCAAAGAGGTTTCAAACCTTTCTTGAAAGACTTACTGCAGAGGAAAAGTTTCGCCAGGAATTAAGAGGGACATTTACTGCAGACCTGAAGCCAATTCAGAGTGCATGAGTGCTCACTGATATCCAAGTGTGCCTTCCTATTTCCCATATTCCTTCACAGTTAAGTTGATTACATGACTGGTTTGGCCAATGAGCTAGCACTTCTGGTTGAAGTAATCAAGTGCCTGGTACTCCTGTTATCATCTTTCATCTGCTCACATGACTAGAAGCATTTGACTCAGACAAGAAAGTCACACAATGATTCCGGAGTCACTGCTTTGGAGGACAGCCGCCAGGGACTTCATGGAGTGAATAAGAAATAAATTAGTATTAAGCCACTGCAATCAGTCCTTCCTTGTCTTAAATGCCTTCCAGCAACTTTGAGTTTGAGGCACAGAAGCCCTCTACCCATACAGGGAAAAGTGCAACTTATAACCATTACTCCCCAAGTCCTAAGACAAGGTCCACCTTTTCTCTGGGATTGTGTTGTCCAGATTTGCAGGTCTTTGAGACTGATCTCGAATGTGGCTCTCTCCTTTGAAAAGTTCACATGGTTACCAGTTTTGCATTGTTGGAACTTTCACATTGTTTGTAAGCCTTGTGCAGTTCTGCCGAGGAAAGCACAGCTCACATCAGAGTTGCCAGTGAGTTCAGGCAATGAAAAGTTGTTTTGAAAGAAAAGTGTCTCTCCAAAGCCCAGGTGGAACAAAGGAAGATTCATGCTTGACTGCAAGAAAACTATGCTGTCTGCCATAGGTGATGGAAGAAAGAGAAAGACGCCATGACTTTAGTCCTGCAGCCTGTTCTGTTCAACTGGTTTGACATACTTTCAGCACTGGTCAATTCCAGAGAAGCTGCTTCAGAATGATAAATTTGGTTTTCAGACTCCAGTTATGGAAGTTGAACACCTCAATCTCTGATCATCCAGATATAAAGAGAGACCCTTCCATCAGTTAAATAGATACACTAAGACAAAGAACTGTAGCCTCAAACATAAAGGTCCATCTTTGCCCATTAAAAGAAAGAAACAAAAAAGAAAAAGAGGAAAAGAAAGAACAGAAAGAAGAGATCTGTCTTCCTTATTTGATACAAACGCAAAAAGATGTGTATGCTTGGCCATGCTGGAATCCAGTATCCCATTATTTGTAGACAGTTCTCCCCACATTTCTGATTCATATTCTCCCTCAGTCCACCATTATTTGTGGATTAACTTGCTCCTCTCAGCTCACCAATTCAGACAGGTAAGAAGAGCTTCACTTTGTGCAGATTTAGTGCCCGGCCAATAGGAAACATTAACGTTAGTCTTTCTAGGAGCCAGAATGAACAGAAACCATGGCAGCAGGGTTGGGGAGTACACCAGCATGCATCAGCTCCAGCACATGTCCTCACTCGTGACACTGCTCCAGATCTGACACCTAACAAGGAGAATCCAGCCATCCCAGCTTGAACAACAAGCCCACCTCCTGGCTGGGGAGAGTGGGGCACCGTGATTGACAGTCTACCAACTCGGGTGAGCTAATTCCCTGGAATGCACAGAATGGGGATGAGGTAATTTCCTGGAAAGGAAATGGGGTGCTATTAGTATGAATGGGGAACAGCAAAAATAACAAATGTCCACCGCACCTCCTCCCTAAGTTAATATATCTGATTTTAACCCAAGGCTCCTGGAGACAGATTGACATCTGTGGAAAAGCAGGAAAGCGTCCCTTGGCTTGATCATAAAGGAGAAAGCACCATCCCATAAAACATCCCAACACTGGAAACTTACAAGGTGCCTGTATGTATATTTCCTCCTGGGAAATTATTAGTCTTCTATTTCACAAATGAGGAAAGGCAGGCAGGGAAAAGAGAAACCCTGCCCAAGATCATCAGCTAAGCAGAAAGCCTGCCTACCACACACAAAAGAACTCAGATCTCTCCCTATTGAAGGGAGAATTCATGGGTATCTCTGCAGAGCCCCTCACTACCACTGGAAAAATTTCCCAAGATACACATCCTCTTGGAAGTGGGATGTGTAGCTCTAAGACAGGCCTTTAGATTGACTCTTATTGCAAGGGTTTGAGGGGTTAGGCAGCAGGTTGGGGAAAGAAAGGGACCCAACATGAAAAATTTCAAAGGTGAAAGTATTTTCCTGAAAATACAGTGTCTGTGTGCAGTAGGTGTCAATATAACTGACCTTCTGTCTTGAGCTGGAGCTGGGAATGGATTTTTTTACAGGAAAAAGGAAATGCATGGGTGTGGAGCTGCCAGCAGGAAAGGAAGTTTCCAGGAGACCTGTCATAGTGCAATTTATAGACACAAGTCTCAGAAGGGCTGTAGCCAGGCTGTGGAGAGGGTGTGATTTGTTGGTTGTAGAGCCTGGCACCTGGCATCCATCCATGCTGACTTAACTCAACATGCACGTGTATCGCCCCTATGCACAGCAGTATCTGGGCAATTAGAATGAAAGGAGCAGAAAGAAAACGCACTCATCTAGAGAGGAAATAAAAAAAATGGAACCCGGAAAGGAGCAAAAATAGTGATGGTGGGGAAGGGGAGCTGGAGGAAATGGCTGGAGGGTAATGAACCTCCCATATCCTGAGATTTGACTTAAAGCAGTGAATTCAACTTGCCCTTCCATCCCCAAAGATACACAGGACAGATGCTGCAACGGTCTTCTGAAGAGAAGGCAAGTCCTTCTTAGTTGTTAAGTTGGGTCCACTAGGAAGTGAGCAAATGAAAAAAGGGATAAACAAATAACTTGACACCCATCACCATCCCCCTCAGAACAAGGGAGTCCAGAAAGAATTGGCCCCTAGCTCTTCAGCGAGAACCAATTAGGCAGTAAGGCATGACAGTCAACACACATCCTGGGGGAGAGGCCATGCAGTGTTTACAGAGCCTGGCGGCTGGTGCCAGAGCTAACAACCCACACGCACGGCCCATCTGGGCAAGCTTGAAAAAGTAAACTCGTTTCCTCTGGGTCTCGATGGCTGCAGCTCAAAACATTCTGCACAGCCACATTCGCTTCCCGCCTCTCAGATTCCTTCCAGAAAACCCACACATCTGTATACACACTTTAAAATAAATATGCATAAAAGCAGAATCCAAGCTGAGGGAGCTGGGGTGGGAAGGACCTCTGAAGTTCTTCTCTGGGTGGACCCTGCCCCAAAGCTGTTCTCCATCCCCAGGAGAGCCACCCTGGACAGGCTCTAATTGTAGCATTTTCGAGAAGTGTGAGAACTCATTAGAATATCATATCTGCTTTGTGGTTCCCCATTCAGCACAAACACAATTTTGAGGTCTGCAGCACAAATTTTCTCCCCCCAAAGACATCTACAAGCTTATGAACTCAGCTCAGAGGGTAAAAAAAATAAAATTTAAAAAGCCTGGATTTCTTTTCAAGTTCATTGGAAACTCTCCAATCTAAGTCCCATCCCCACCCCACCCCACCTGACTTTACTAAAGGTTTTCCTTCCCATTAAGAAAGAAAAAGCCAAAGACCAGCTCTTGCTCTTTGAGAGCTTATTCTTGTCTGTTGTCCAGATCCAGTCTCAGACTGACCCCACAGATAACAGGGATGGAAATGCCACCCTGAGTTCTGGAAGGCTGAGGACGAGTAGGCTGCCCTTTTGATATACAGTGGACCCTAAGACTGCACTTGAGGGCAAGGGAAAGAGTGAGGTTGGAGCCAAGCTAATTCAGGGCGCAGTTGAGCAATGACAAAAGTGCTACAGTTTGGCCAATGGGCAGAGAAAGTGGAGAATAATACTTAGCACATCTGTCAGCATATGACCATGTCGCCTGGAGGCTAAATTGTGGACCCATCACTTAGCTTCTTCTTTCACTCATGTCCCTATAAAATGGCCAAGGTATTAGTTCTCACATTCATGAGGCTCAACCTTATGGTAATGGGCATACTGGTGAGAATGTCAGGAGCTGGCATTGTGCCCCTAAAACATCAGTCCCCCCAGGCTGGCAGCTGCCGAAGGCCCTCCTCCGCCTGGCAGACACTTTCTGCCATCTGTCTAGGTCCATCTCGCACATCACTCTCTTATAGCTCCACCCTTCTGAGCAGATCTAGTTGCCCGTTGTCTGGCCCCCAAAGAGCCGTGGCCTCCTAAGTTTCTGGTTTGCATGCTTCCTCGAAGCAGTCTGAAAAATCCATGCACCCTCTCACACAGTTCTAAGATGACATAAAAAAAACTTTTTCTGGAAGTGTAAATAGTTCCAGAGGATGTCATTTCCTTAGTATTGTAAATATTAGCATTTTAAAACAAAATTATTACACCGCTCTTTAAATGTTGCCAATGGGACCTAGGTATCCCAGCAATTCTATACTCTAAAACTTTATCAGTTTTAAAAACATGGGAAAAGTCTTTTTTTTAAGTTTTATTTATTTTTAACCAATTTCTATGCCCAATGTGGAGTTCAAATTCATGACCCCAAGATCAAAAATCTCTTACTCTTCCAACTGAGCCAGCTAGTGCCCCCGTGAAAAGTCTTCTTTATCAGCCTACTGTCCCATTTTCTCCTTGAAATCACATTTCCATTCTATTTACTCTTTGTATATTTTAGCAATTGTCATATACTTTCATGTTGGAATGTTTTCTTCACAAATGATTACTGTACCATTCTTTTCTGGAACAGAAAATGTAAATACATTGAAATTTTAAATTCATTATCAATGTAAGTAAGTCTGTGAGTTTTAAGCAGCTTTTTCTAGACCAACCTATAACTTCAATAATTATCAGAATGCAATTAATCAGCACAATATAAACATATTATGGATTTTTATAAATAACTATTAAGCACAAAGGTAAATTTTCTTAAAAAATTCACTTCTTAAAGAATTTAAATGACAGCTTTTTTCCCCAATTAGATGTATCCATGGATGAAAAATATTTATTGCTAGGATGAGATAGGGTTCAGAGTCACTTCTATTCCTTTTTGTTTTTATTTTTAAAGTTTTATTTAATTTTGAGAGACAGAGAGAGACAGAGTGAGCAGGAGAGGGTCAGAGAGAGGAGACACAGAATCAAGCAGGCCCCAGGCTCGGAGCTAGCTGTCAGCACAGACACTGATACGGGGCTCGAACCCACAAACCGTGAGATCATGACCTGAGCTGAAGTCGGACGCTTAACCGACTGAGCCACCCAGGCGCCCCACTTCTATTCCTTTGTGACATTTCTTGAGGCCCTTTTGGCTGGCTCAGTCAGCTGACTCTTGAGGTCAGCTCAGGTCAGCTCAGGGTCATAGGGTTGAGCCTTGCATCAGGCTCTGCACTAAGTGTGGAGCCTTCTTGGGATTGTCTCTCTCTCTCCCTCCTTCTGCCCTTCTCCTCCACTTGCTCTCTCTTTCTAAAAAAATTTTTAAATGAAAAGAAAATAACATTTCTAGAGAGAAAACTCTGAGAAAGCTTATTCTCCCAAAAGTAAGATATGAGTGAGAGAAGTTTTATGATACCAAAAATTCCATGACAATCTCCAGAGTCAGTAGTGACCTATCAGCTGACAAACCAGTTTTGTCCTTAAATTTTGTTGAAAGAAAAGAATTAGAAACCATAAGAGCTGAAAATACATTTGTTACCCAGTCGTTAGTCATTACTTTCCTAATTCTGGGAAATACACAAAAAGACTGTACCCAAACTTCTCAGATGACTGCTAATTATACCTGCTACTCATTTACTTAGAGGCCTCTTGTTTAAACTGAAAAGATTGGGAACATTAAAATACTTGTTATTTCAATACAACTTTGCCAATACAATATTGTTTTTACTTTTTAAATTGAAATATAATTCATGTGTTATAAAACTCACCCTTTTAAAATTCACAACTTAGTGGGTTTTAGTATCTTCATAAAGTTATGCAATCATTATCAGTATCTAATTCCAGAACATTTTCATCAACCCAGTTAAGAACTGCTGCACTTAGGAGTACTAGTCCTCATTGCCCATCCCCCACCTTCAGCTAATACAATTTTTAATAAAATTATTTTATTTCATCACATGCTTTAAATATATTTGCATCAAAAGCTTGGGTTTTCAGATTTAGTTGATTCTGTTCAGGGAAATGTCTGCTATATAACCTGTTTGGCAAAGCAGTCCACATTGTCAAGCCACGCAGCCAAACCAGATTTAGTTTCAGTTAGAAAAATGATGATTTCAATTTCAAATACATGTGTTAATATGCATCCCTAGCCAACAACCTGAATTCTGAATTTGTATTCTGAAACAAGAGATCAATATATAGGCAAATAAATGGTAGACCAGTTGTCCATCTTAGAAATTGAGAAGTCACAGCACATCGTGAATTATCCTGATGACATAGGCCTTTATTATTGCTTATTGGTACCCCCTTTACCTCGTGCTTGAGAACTTTTCTTTAGGAGGTATATATCTTTTGATGTTATTTTGAAGATGGAAGAGGAGAAATGATAGAGCAGAAATCCTCACTACTCACACTGTCTCAGTCTACAATGCATCTAAATTCATAGGCCCAAATACTTCCTTTCTGAGCACCACATTTCACCCTTACCAGAATGGCAAAAGCATGGTAGGCATAGCGATGCACCATGAAGATCCTCTCCAAGGAAACCCTGGCTGCCCAACTGTGGGAAGTGAACCAGTAGCTGGCCTGCAAAGGGCATCTCCTTCAGGGCTGGCCTCAGCTTCGAGGAAGACAACCACGTGGACCTTTCCTGCCCAGTGAGGACCCATCTGGTAGCCAGTGCTTAATCCAGAGCTCCCCAAGAGTTGCCAAGCCTTTGTCAGGCCTGCACCTCAGTTTGACTTCTTCTGCACAATCTGGCTTCTTCTCCTGTCCCTTTGCGGGTGTTGATCCCTATAAATATCTGGCATCCCAAACTGTTTCAGCTTGTGCTTCTAGAGAACTCAGCTTATAACAGAAAGACACTGGGTTCTCTACAGGTCAATGGTGTCCAGTGACAGATGGTTTGCCAACACCAATATGTTGAATCATAATTTTACTGCCCCAAAGACTTCTAGACACTTGTGCAAGACCCCATGGAGAGACTCATAGTGAGTGAGAGCCAGTACCTTTCTCCAGCCAGGTGAATTGGGAGTTGAGGAAGGTGATAGGCTTACCCCATCAGAGCCATTTTTCAGCCAATGTGGAATTTGATTCCTTTAAAACCAGCTCAGCCCACTTGCACCCTGGGAGGCCTTTGGATTTGCAGTTCAAAACTCCTTTCTATACACATTTTTTGCCCTAATAATCACATACTACATTTTAATGGATTTATGTGACCATCTTTCCTCTCCATTTCATGGAGAGCTTAATGGAAAGAACTGTGCTTCATTCATTCATTCATTCATTCATTCATTCATTCATTCCCTCAGTCAATCAGTTACTCAATCAGTCACCAATAACTTTTTTTTAGCAAACATGTCCTGAGTACTCACTATCCACTGAGGGTCATAAGTGAGTGGCACCTGACATCTACCTGACGTAGATGACCATGCTCCCAAGAAGCTCACAGTTTTGCAACAGAAGGAGGGAAGAGCGAGGGGAGTAGAAAGAATCCAATGACTCAGAGGCATTGAGAACCAAGACAGACCTAGACTCAGTCACATTGAAAAATAAAAATGATGATTTTTATTTCTTAACTCTCAAAATATCAGTGTCTCCTTAGATAAAGTAACCATTGTCAGATGTTTATCAAATAGAATTTTATTTAACTGAAGTAAATACTGGAAAAATATTGGAGCACCTAGAATTCCCTGCTTTAGTTTACACAGATTTTATTTTATTTTATTTTATTTTATTTTATTTTATTTTATTTTTTGAGAGAGAGAGTTTGCACACCCATTTTGGGGATGGGGAGAGGGAGAGAGAGAGAATATTAAGCAGGCTTCACACTCAGCATGAGGCCTGGCATGGGGATGAATCTCACGACACTGAAATTATCACCTGAGCCAAAATCAAGAGTCAGATGTTAACTGACCGAGCCACCTGGGCAACCCAAGCATAGATTTTGGTAAATAACTAATTTACATAAACATTCAAGAGCTTCAGTCTTTAAGAGTTAGTAAAATATGGTCTGAATTTAAATTTATCTCAAACTCCTGATAGCCAATGGTACTTTTCTCCTTTTTGCCTATTTTCACTTCAAATCTCAAAGTACTCTTAAAGAAAGGTAATATTACATAAAAACAATAATAGCTAATGCTTACTGAAGCTTCCTATGTTCAGACACTCAGCTAAGTGCTTTTAACCGTCGTCATTATTTACTCCTTGAGATAATCTTATGACTCATACACCATTATTGTCTCGACATTACAGATGAGGAACCCAGGCTTGGAGAGTTCAAGGAGCTGCTGGAGGGTGCTCTGCCAGCAGGTTAAGGGGAGCAGAGAGTCAAACCCTCACCTGGCCGAGTGCCTCGCCTGCCCCTGCCTGAGGTGCTCTGTGCAGGTCTCGGGTGTCCAGAGTCTTTCTCTGGCTCTTCAAAGCACCAAGTCTATGCTACCCCAACGGAATAAAAAGGCACAGGCAGAGTCCCAGGCTAAAAAGGAACCTCATCTACAGGCAGGTGATTGGAAGTAAAGTTGTCAGTAGCCACTTGAGCTGTAGCTCTCTCTCAACAAACTCATTTCCAAATGAGTTCCAAAATAGCAGAAAATGTTCCCCAAGGCCCCCCTCTTCTCTGTGACTTCTCAGTGCTGGAGGCGCACAGCTCTTCTCTCGATGACATCCATATGCTGCAGGCCAGGCCTGGTACCTCTCCAGCCTGAGCTTTGCCCCCGAATCTCCAGTCATCTGTATCCACTGGCCCCTTCTGACATTCCTACTTGGGTGTTTAAAAGGCTTCTCACACCTAATACGTCCAAAAGGGGGTTTGGAGAGTTCCCCCCAAAACTCTGTCCGACCACAGGCTTAGTTCATGGCAACTTCATCTTTCTGTTCTCTGGGGAGATTTTAGGTTCGCCTTGATTTCTGCTTTCCCTCACACCCTACACAAAACCCATCAAGTCTATCAGAACCCAGTCACTGTGATCTCTCTTTTGATTAGCGCCCTGGCTCCCAGACAGTCTCCCTGTTTCTGTCCTTGCCTCTCTTGTATCTCTTCTCCATACCAGCCAGTGATTATAGAACATAGGACTCCACTGGTCAAACTCTTAACAGCTTCCCATTTCACTGAGAGGGAAAGCCAGACCCCTCTCAGGTGGCCCCTGGGCCCTAAACAATGGGCATCACTGCCCCACTCTGCCTTCACAGCCCTCCCCCCACGTCTCCAGCAATGTGATGTCCTTGCTGTTCCCTCTGCCTGGAATGTTCTACCCCAGGTATCTGCCTGGTTCATCCCTTACTATCTTTGCATCTTTACCACATGGCACCCCTTTGGCACACCTCTCTGGCCACTCTGCTCTGAAATGTAACTCCTGTTCTTCCTGTCCCTCCTCCCTCTTCCCTGCTCTTCACAGCACCTACCGCCATGTGACACTCCATACTTTTACTTAAAAATCAGGGCACCTGGATGGCTCAGTCACTTAAGCAGTTAAGGGTCTGACTTTGGCTCAGGTGATGATCTCAGGTCATGGGTTCATGAGTTGGATCCCTGCCTCAGACTCTGCTGTCAGCACAGAGCTGCTTCGGATCCTTTGTCCTCCTCTCTTTCTGCCCCTCCCCTGCTCACTTTCTCTCAAAAATAAATTTTAAAAAATTTTAATCCTGTATCCTTTGCCATTCAGACAGAGAGTTCTTGTCTGCTTTGGGCTCCACTCTCTTTCCAGACCCCAAGATATTAGGGCTGAGTAAGGCGTCACATGGCAGGAGAACTTAGAAGGGCTGCCTCACCCCAGTGGGAATTACAGGTTTGGAGTTGGTTCCATTAAAGCCAGCACACCTGAAGCCGAAGCTTTGTGTTTGTTGAGCTTGCCCTTCCCTGAGAGGTGGACAAGTCAGTTCTGTGCCTTCAGGATGGGCCACAGGAATCACAACTGCTAGTCGAGATGCTACCTTTCAAATAGCTCCAATTCCCCAGCAAAGCTGTTTCATGTTCCCCAGCAAAGGAGGTAAGAACAGGATTCTGCCAATGGGTAGGCAGACCCTTGGCTGGAGACCCAAACTCCCTGCACCTTGGCCTCCCCATCAATGGGAGAATGCCTGCCTTGTCCAACCTGGGAGGTATTGTGGAACCAAACAGAATGAGGTCTAGGAAAGGATCCGAACTGTTCTCGTTACTGTTGTTACAGTGATAAGTTCACTTTGCTCCCTGTGCCAGCAAGGTGTGCTTTCTTGACTTGAATTCAGAGTACAGTTTACCCCAGGATCTCATCAAAGACTTTAGTAAGCTGCCTGACACTTCATGACCTTAGTGTCTGTCCCAGTGAGCAAGACAGAGAAAAGCCATCACAGTTGTTCACACTAGCTGAAGAGGAATCCATACGTCTCTCTCTCTCTTTCTCTCTCTCTCTCTCACACACACACAGAAAGCCAAAAAAAAAAAACCAAACAAACAAACAAACAAAAAACCCTGGCATCCTGTATTCTTGATTTCCTTCTTGATAATCTTTCCTTCTGGCAACTCCTACAGAAATTTCCTAGTGGATCAAAGGGAACCTCTCCCACTCAGGTGGCCACTGATGAAACAGCGAAGAGCGATCCGAGGTGATTTCCCTTCCTCACCAGCCCAGCTCGCTCACCCCCCTCCCAAACTCTGCCAACAAGAGATATAAAGAACCGCCAAGCAAAGCTATTTATTTCAGACTCCCCACTTGGCTAAGACTCCTCCAATCACAGACTTCCTCTTTGTCTTCAACAGTTTTCCCGTCCAAGCTGAAGTTCAGATATTTTCCTCTTCCTGGTGTAATCCTGTCACCCTGGCACCTTATTGTGGCTACACCCACTGAGCACATTGCTTTCACTTCTCTCTTTTTAAACATCTCCAAATATCAAGAGGTCTCTAATCCTTATTTAGGTTGGTGGCTTTCACGGGTAGAATGTTTTGGGTTTCTATATGAAAGGTGTTTAGGTTGGCACAGTCACAAATGGCACGCCAACAATGTCAATTCTAAAACCAGTTCTCCCCTTTTTGGGTGGCAATGGGGTCCATGAATTCAGACACTACATGAGATGCCTGACAGCCTCCACTGCTCCCTTCTGGTTAAATCTAGATAGCGAGTGATAAACACCTCCCTTGTCCCATGAGTATCTCCCCCTCACGTAAACACTACCAGGGGAAGTGCCTCTCAGAGCCTAAGCCTGGCCAGTGAAGGAGGGAAGGGAAGATACTTGCCAACAATCAATGTCAAAACATGATTCCTAGGGAAGACTCTGATGGGCCCTGAATCACCCACTGACCTGGCAGGGATTTTTTATTCTCTTTTGGAACTCACCTTGGTAGCATCCAAGAGATGTGAACAAAATTAAGTGCCTTTGAAAGAGGCAGCTAAGAGCAGGAAAGTGTTCCTGTTCTGTAAGTGAGTTTGTTTCCAGAATAGGTGCTCTTTTCAGGAATGAAGAAGTGGCCACTGAAAAAGCAAAAGAAAGCTGAGCAAAGCCAGAAATGGGCAACCATGCTGTGGTGTAAATTAAAATCCAGCGGCCCAGAACCCCGGTTCCAATCTTAGAACTTCAAAACAGCCTGCTCTCTGGCCTGCCTTTCAGCTTAATTATATCACAGAACAGAAGCCATGTAAAATTCAAAGGAAAAGAAAGTGTTTTAATCTTTAAAAGGCTTCCCAGAACATAAATTAACAGACCATGATAAAAAAAAAATATGGGGTGAAGGAAGCAATTTAAGTGGCTGTTGAAAATTCGTCTGTAGGATTCTGAGAGTCATCTCTCAGGTAGAGCCTTTCTGGACACTGGGTTCCCATCCACTTGGAGAAAAAGAGAGTCTTGTCTTTTCTGCATTTGCTAATGAATTCTAATCCATCTACATATAATGTTGCTGTGCCAGCAGTGCTGAGCCTCTGAAACTTGCAGTGATGAGATCTGACTCCAGGCCAAGCTGCAAAGTCTATACATAGAGCTCGAGGATGGGCTGGAGAGCAGGAAGGCCAGTTTTAGGGGCAGGGAAATGTATTCATTACAAGACAGATCACACCTCTGAACCACAATCCTAGATCTAAAGGAAGCAGTCAGAGAGAGTGTGTCTACTGGATGGGAGACTTTGCTCTCAGATCCATAGAAAATGCTGTGAGGGCATTTTGTGAGCTCAACAGTACTGGGCTGTGAAAGAAAAAATCCTCTGGAGGCTTGAACCCTTCGAGTATAAGGAGCTGACATTAAGCTTTGATTGCCAAGACAACCATTTCAAAGACAACATCTCAAATAAAAGTACTACAAGCTGTGTGACACAGCTACTAGCGACACAAGCAGATAAGGAGTCAGGCTGGCCCAGCTTTTTAGAAAGCCCTAAATGACCTAAATAGGAGGCCACATGAGTGACCCCACTCTTCCCTTCCCATATCCTAATTCCACTCTTGTGTTTTAAATTCACCAATGAACCTGCAAAACCCTAGGCACCAAACCCTCAGCCACAATAATGGCAGAACCCCAGGTCCGCTCTCTCTCTCTCTCTCTCTCTCTCTCTCTCTCTCTCTCTCTCTCTCCCCTTCCCCAACCTCACAGCCCCACAGGCATGCTATGTACCCTCCAGCACTCTGAGGCATTCCTAGTTGAAAGCAACACTATTTGTAGACAGAGACCAACAGGAAACAACCCTTCATGACATCTGCTCAGGTTCCTTATGCCGAGAAGAGCTTCCACCAACATGACCACACCCTTCAAAGTCCATCTCAATTTGCTATCCTTCATGAAGTGATGTTAAGCTCCCCAAATATTTATCCTTTTCTGAATCCCCATAGTCCTTTATATATTTCCAGTAGCATTCACATTCTGTCTTGCATCAGTCATTTGTGCACTTATTATAACCTTGGGTAAATGTTTGAGTCTCTATGTCATTGAGGTATGCTGTTCAATCATTGTGGAAGTGGAGCAAATCAAACCCAGTGTTCTATGATGGCAAGAGAACCTTTGAGCATGTTAGGAACTTCCAATTTCAAAGGTGCTCAATTAATACAGAAGGAATGGGCATATGACTTGGGGCAATATGCCTAAAGCAGGTTGGGGGCATGGGGTGTCTAAGTTCCCTCTACATTGATGGTAAGAGCTGAAAAACATTTTCTAGAAGTTCATTCCAATCGATTTTAAAACTCCAGCATGGGGGTGCCTGACTGGCTTAGTTGGTAGCCCATACAACTCTTGATCTTGGGGTCATGAGTTTAAGTCCCACATTGGGCATAGACCTTACTTAACAACAAAACAAAGCAAAACAAAACTCAACATGATCATTTGCATGGAAATTTAGGATGCTGAACACTTTCAAATAGAATCTTACATATCTGTTAAGAAGTACTTGTTAATTTGCTCACTCATTGCATTTCTGAAAACTAGAGAATCAGAAAACTTACAAACAGCGATTAATGGCAACCCTCTGTGGAACAGTAATAATCTTCCAAGGCTGTCAATCATTCAATTAGAGGATCCACTGGAACCATGCCCTTGTAATAGGAGTATTTTGTTTGTGCCTGCCCAATATCTATTATCCTTTCTTCTGATAATGGCATCCAACCCAGTTCTCCTTAGGATTATCCCCCCAACCCTCCTTCTGGTTCATGTGAGTTTACCAGACCCTGGATGCAAGGTCAGACCCACAACCACAGCATGACAAACCTATTCAAATCTTCTGGACACAATCATTGGCATAGGGTTAGGAAGATGATATACCTAAATCATTCACATTAGAATAATTAGAATAATGCTAAGCAAGGGAAAACATCCTTTTCTCCCAAGGTTGCTCAACTCTTAGAATATAAATCTGGATCTACTTGATGTCCATCTTTGCTGTCACTTGAATGAAGCCAGCTCAAAGAGAAGCAGCCTAAAATATGGAGAAAAAGAAAGACTGATACCTCATAAAAATCCATTTGAGAACCTAGATTAAGTCATGCCCTAAATTCTAGACTTTACAGTTAGATAAACCAAAAATGTCCCTTTTGCTTATGTCTTATTATGATTAGGTTGATGTCACTGTGACTATGTGTCCTGACTAATGCAGCACAAATGATGATATGATAATAGTAGCTACCATTTATTGAGCACCTAGTATGTGCCAGGCAGTTTAAACATATATTCTTTCTAAGCTTTACAGCTGTGTAAGATGGCCATTTTAAGAGTGATTTTCCTGCTGAGGAAACTGAGGCTCAAAGAAATGAATGCTTTGTCCAAGATCACACCATTAGTAAGCAGCAGAAGTGGGATTCGATCTTAGATTTTCCTGCCTCCAGATTTCATATTCTTTTCCTTACACCAGGCTGTCTCATCAATGAAAGGACAATTTCTATATGTTGGAACAAGAAATAAAGATTGTTCTCAGGCATTACTGGCTTGTCATCAATTATGTCAAAATGAAGTGTAGTTTATTTTCAGCTGAAGCATCTCTTTAGTCTTCCATATCCTCCTCAAACTCACCAGTCATGTCCATTTTTCACCAAATCTTTTGCTGTGTTGTGTGGCTTCAATGCCCAACAAGGAAGTCTGGTTGGTCTGGCCATTCCAGTAGGAATGAAGGAAGGAAAGCTGCATGAGATCCAGGCTCCAGCACCCTCTGTTAGGCTGTGTGGTTTGGACTCTTGGGTTACAAGGACAGGAGCTCTATTACACAGTCAAGGGAGAGGTAAAAATTTTGCTCTGACACCACATCAATTTGCCAACTCCACAGTCCCAGCCAGACACTGGAGTCTCAGCACCAGAGGGAGACAGCTTGTGCTTCAGCAGGCATCTGGCTGCCCAAATCTTGGTGATGTGTGAGTCAACCCCACTGAGGACTGTCATCTTCAGTGGGGAGATTATCTGGGATTATCAGAGATTAAGGGGAAGGTAAAAGAGAGTCCTTATTTAATCCCATGGCTAATGAGTTGAGAAGGAATTCTCTGTTAAAACGAATCTGCTGTTTTACAGACCACAAGTCTCCTTTCTCCCTGTGGCCTGAGGCAAAGTCAGACTCGCCTGCCAGCTAGGGGAGCTCTTGCATACAACCTGGTTACCAGTATCCCAGACTGTGCTCATCCTTTCCTCCAGAATGCCCTCTTTACTCCCTAGTGAAACAGATGAGTATGGAAAGGAAGACCCTTTAAGTCTTCACCATTTGTTCTTCCTGTAGCAAAAGTGATCAAAGACAATTTTTTTTAATTTTTTTAATGTTTTATTTATTTTTGATACAGAGAGAGACAGAGCATGAGAGGGGGAGGGGCAGAGAGAGAAGGAGGCACAGAACCGGAAGCAGGCTCCAGGCTCTGAGCTGGCTGTCAGCACAGAGCCCTACGCGGGGCTCGAACCCACGAGTGTGAGATCTGACCTGAGCCGAAGTCGGAGGCCCAACCGACTGAGCCACCCAGGTGCCCCTCAAAGACACTTTAAAAGGAGGGAATGGAAGGAGTAAAAAGCCTGTGAGAAATCAAGGGGCCACCAACCCTGGGGAAGGACTTCCCTACTACACTAAGGCTGCTGCTGGCCCAAACCGTAAGAGCAATGGGAACGTGGCAGAGTCTCTACCTATTTTGCTTCAAAGTCAAAGACTGAAGTTACAGAACTGTAGCAAAAATCCTCTGTGCCTCAGTTGTTCAGGAGATGGTCAATGCGGAGTTGTCAAAATGGCACCCCTCAAGCAGAGGTCATAACAATGGTGGCTTTCTCTCTTTTAACCATTATTTTAAATTTGTGTTTAATTGCAAAAATAACACATAAATTCACTTACTTTTAACAATTAAAGTATTTGGATTATCCTCCAGTCCCCCACTCCAGTCCCACCCCCTGAGGTAGCCAGAGTTAGGAGTAACTCCTTCTAGATACCTGTGTTCATACATGTATACATGTATGTGTGTACACATATATGCTTTTAGAAACTTTATAGCATTTTTGTGTGAATTATATGTACTTAGATAAATGGTATGTAACCCTTCTATGATTTGTCTTTTTCACCAGAAAAGCAACCTGGGGATCCATCCGTGTTGAAAGCCACTGTACCCGCCACATGGACTTCCTGAAGCAGAGCTAAGTACAGTGAGATTGTGCAGCATTAGCTCCTCCACCCACTCTGTTCCTGCTCTTTCTTTCTTGCTCAGGCCGTATCAACATTGCTTCATCAGCATTACTTAATCCACATTGGGTCCCAGCTAAGTCCCAATAAAAGGACATGCCCACTGTGGCTCAGGAGTGTCCTACAGACCCTTTCCACACCTGTGAAAAACCACCAGCCTCTCTACCAAGTGGCCTGAGGAGGTGGGCTTGGGGGCACCACAGCCACTCCACAAGAGTCCTCTCTCACCGGCCCATTCCTGTTATAGAAGATTCCCAGGGG
This sequence comes from Suricata suricatta, assembly GCF_006229205.1. Lineage (NCBI taxonomy): Eukaryota > Metazoa > Chordata > Mammalia > Carnivora > Herpestidae > Suricata > Suricata suricatta. The sequence continues at coordinate 62,513,460 of NC_043712.1, forward strand.
CTGGGACTTCTATGAAAGGCAGAACAGAACAACAAAAAGGACATGTATTTTAGAATTGGCAGATTTAGGTGGGGATGTTTTCACCCAGCCCATTTACTTACTGGATATGTGTTCTTGGGCACCTTATTGAACTTCCTTAAGTCACAGTTTCCATGTCTGGAAAATGCAGTTAATTCTAGTTACCTTGCAGGGTACCTCCTTACACTAGCAGCTGAGAAGAGTAAGTAGCCCTTTTGATGACATCATGAGCTGATGCATCTGTAGGGGGGTCAAGTTATTCAGTTTAGGGGTCAACCCAGGAACTTTCCAGACCTTGACAGAGGGAACTTTGCAGGCAGAGTTGCAGATGCTTCAAGGTTGCAGTAGGCCTGAGAATTGACCTAGTAAGCACCAGGACCCCCAATAAACCCTTACATACAACCATGGGGGCTGGAGGAGAACACCGTGCACAAACGACTCCCACTCCTCACCTGCAGACCTGGCATGTCCTGCCCCATTTGGAAACAGCCAATCATGAAGCTCCAGTTTTCCCCCACCCCGACGAGGCAGGCAACCTATCCTGTCCCGCCGAGACCCTAAAATGCCCTTACTTGGTAATCTGCCCCCCCAGACCAAACCCGAAACCCCCTCACCCTTAAAACTCCGCCTCTCTCAAATCGGGCGTGACTTCCCTGACTCAGCCCGGTACTCGAGTTTCAGAACCTTGCCCGGGGACTATGGACCCCAAATAAAGGCCTTCTTGGCTCCATAACCTGGCTTCCCTCTTTCCTCTCATCTCTGCCTCCATCTATTAAATCTTACACTCACAAAGATGCAGAAGAGTCTTTAGGTTAAAGTGGACTCAGGGTGAGGATGCGCCTATGACCTGGGCAGCTGGCATCACTCACCATGAGGAGCTGGGGTCTGAATTTAGCTTGATAGAACAATGATAGGGAAAAATTAGTGGTAGGAGACAGCAGCAGGAGAAATATGAGCCAATGAGGGAGCCTTTGACTTGAGGGGTAATCTTCCTTGCTAAGACAGTTGTGACTGGTCCACCAGCAGATTACATGTGGTTGACTGCTGTTGCAAGAATCATGCAAGGTACTATATCTAAAGCATGTGGCAAGTGTTCACTTAGCTCCTGTGACCTTCATTGTTATTTTCACCACAGCGTCCATGATCCAGCATGGCTGTGTCCATGCACATCTGTATGAGTCAACTCCCCCTCATGTGTACCCGTGTTGAGAAAGAGGTCAGGAAAGGGCATTTGCATGTTTTAAAACAGGCCCTTTGATCATTCGTAGAAACTCCTATCATCAATAGGAACCTCAGAGGGAAATTGGGGTCCTGTTTTGTGCCCTCCAGGCCTCTGCTAAGAGTGACCCCATCATCAAAGGGATCGTGGTAAACCAACTGCAAACCAAACGAAACTGGTTTCTAAGAGGAGAAGTGATTCAGAGTGTATAGCAGCTCATTAAAAAAAAAAAAAAGCATTTGCTAATGAGTGCAGAAAATGCCAGTAAATGAGAAGGACCCCCTCCATTATGATGGTCCCAGAGTTGCTCAAACCTAATTTTGCAACAGCAAGGACAGAATAAAAGCACCGAGAGCCGGTTGTCCTCGGCTCAGAGACAGGATAATCTTGGAGAAACATTTTACGGTGTATCGCTTGAAGAAAAGTGCATTAGTCTTTCCTGAAAAAACATTTGGTTGACCTTGAAAATAAAAGCATTCATGAGAAGTATGAGCAGAAGTTTTCATTCTTCCTTAAGCCCTCGCTTCAGAGGGACAAAAAATTCCACCCTCCATTGCAACGCCACAATACCAAGTTGCCAAGCAACTGATCTTTTATGGTGGATCGCCACGGAGACCGATGTAAACAAAATCATAAATCCCATTACCCTGCTAAATACTGGGTCTGGGTTAGAAAGGGAGCAAAAAAAAAGCTGCTTTTCAGGTTAAAAGAGATCATATGAAACGGTGAGTGGCGAGATTTTAGTCAGAGTAAATTGTCATGGGTGAGACTGTAATTAATGTAGCTCTTTTTTTTTCTTTCAATGGACAACAGCCCTTGATTCTCCTGTATCAAAGAAAGCAGTCATAGTTGGAAGAGTCATTTCCACCTGAAAAATTAACTCCACCACTCCCGGGGCCCAGGCCCAGCCACCAAAGAACCGGTCCATTGTGGCTCTTCCCAGATGGCCTCCAAGTGGATCTTCTCCAATACCCACTCAGATCAGCAGTCAGCCATGACACTGCTCCTTGAAGAAGGCTCTAGAAACTACACTATGTGCTTTGTATCTTTTCAAACAAAGGGAGAGACAAATGGCATTTATGGAGTGTGACTCTATGGTAGACACTGTGGTGATGAACGGTTTGTGGGATTTCATTCATTCTTACAACCCTACTGAGAGGTAGATAGTGCTATTCCTACTGAATCTACAGGAAGCCGGAGGCCCAGAGGGTGAGGACATTTTATCCAAGGTCACGCAGTTAATGATCAGAAGAACGGAAATTCCAACTCTCAAGTTGAATTAAAGATTCCAAGAGGCCCTCACCAGCTTGGACATAAGGCCCTCTGTGTGTAGAGTTTTCTGCCTCAAACTGGGCAACAAATCCCACATTGGGAATATTAATCCCTGCGAAGGCCACAGCTCATGTCACAGTTCCCATTAGAATGACATGGGGCTCTTCAGGGGTGTACTGGTTAATGTCTAACAACAGGCTCCCTGGAGACACAGAGTGAGATCTGGTCACCATGGTGTAAATACTTCTACCACAGTCCATGTCAACAAAAGATACACACCGTGGGCTCTCCTGAGCTATACAAGCCTACTCTAGCACACACCAGCTCTCTTAAAAAATATCAGTACCCTGGACCAACCCCAGACCAGTCCAACCAAAATCCCTGGGGATGAGGCCCAAATCTTGGTATTTTTAAAAATGTTTATTTATTTTGAGACGGGGGGAAGGAGACAGGCTTCAAACTGTCAGCACAGAGTCCCATGTGGAACTCGAACTCACAGTGAGATCATGACCTGAGCCAAAGTCAGGGGCTTACCTGACTGAGCCACCCAGATGCCCTAAAATATCTTCGTATTTTTAACAAGTAAGGCCAGGGGTTCAGAGCCACTGGACTAGAAGCTTCATATTTAAGGGTCTGTCAGCAGTTTTAGCTTTGTTCTCTTAAGAAGATACCAGGCTCCTGAAATAATCATAACCCTTGCATCACCTAATAGCAAGCCCAGAGCTCAGCAGCCCCAACATCACTATTCTGTTCATATGATTTAGCCAAGGGCCATATACTTTTGCCCCAACTCTAGGACTGCAGAAATCTCCACACAGAACCATGAGCCCAAATGACCACAGGGTCCCCTCAAGCCAGGGAAACAAACCAAACCAGGCCAGTAGAGATGTAGAAACCTGGAACACACAAGCCCCATCTGAAGGGGGCAGCAGCCACTTAGGGCGGCTCATTGGCATGAGAAGGAAATGCTGGCCAGAATCAGCAGCTACATCTCCCAACTTTTCCAGACAAGACACAAATGTGGACTTTTATGCGAACTCTTCTGGTTTTGGCAACTAATTCAAGTTTTAAAAATTACAGGCCAAGCAAAATCATCCCATGAGTCAAGTTCAACTCAAGGGTCCTCTGCAACATTTGCATCTGGATCCTTAGGCTGAGCTTCCTGCCCCTTTGGCCTCCAAGAGAGGGGGCTCCTCTTCTGTGTTCTCAGCATGACACCACAGGCCTTCAGGACAACACGGGTCCTCACGTGCCTCTCTCACCCCTGCTCCTCAGGGTTCTCACTCATCCAAAGGTCTAACCCAGAGCAGCAGTGAGCAAGAGGAGATACAATACTTTGCTGTTCTGAAACAGACCTCAAGAGAAGGATTCCAGTGCTAGTGTTTTACTTGGGAGGTAATTCCAAGAGATGTGGGGTGGAAAGTGGGGAATTAGTAGGGGAGGCAGTAAAAGGTTTGTCTAAACCAGCTACTCCAGAAGACAATCCCCAGGGGAACCCTGGAGGCAGTGTAGGGCACCCTCAAGATTTATCCCAACCAAGAGGCCAGAAGCTAGGACATTTATCCAATGCCTTGTCTGTCTTCTGGGATATCAACTTCACAGGACTCCTGACCAACCCTGAGCATCTCCCATGACCGGAAAAAATCTTTCACAGGGCCTACTGTGTGCAGTCTTGGTCCATGGAGATGAATGAAAGGGGAAGTGGGTGAGGCCTGGACAGCATCTACTCTAAAAGGAAACCAAAACATCAGTGCCAAAATCAGAAAGCTGAGTAAGGAGCTCACTACGGGGTACAGACAATAAGAAAGTGACCTTGACATCAAGTCTTAACTTTCAAGATGGAGAACAAGGAGCCCAGGCATGATAGAAGAGGTAAGATCAGCAGGGTCAGGGTCAAGATCGGCTAGAGCCTCCCCAGGCTCACGGGTTGTGGGGTGCAGCCTCTGTTTCCTGGCCCTGCCTTTCCTTAGCCTCTTTGGTGGGCTTCTAAGTGAGGCCAGGACGCATCACCTGAGAGAGGAATCCTAAAAAAAAAAAAAAAAAAAAAAAAGGCCCCCAGAAAGTTGTTAAGCAGCCAAATGAACCCTTGGGGCTCTCTCTCTGCTTTCTTTTCTCCCTTTGGACACTCCAGCCCTTGCCTGCAGAATACTCCAGCTGGGCCAAAGCCAAGATGACCAGAGACAATCACAAATTTTTGAGGAAGCAGCAGTTGCCCTTAAGAGGACCTAAGTACCTGTGTTGGTGTGGGTCTGAGAAGCAGATGCTGAGACAGGATGCAACATGCAAGGGTTTTGTTAGGGAACCACCCAGAGAGAAAATTGAGCTGGAGGTGGCTAGGAGAGCCAGTGGAGGCAAGGCAGTCTGGTTAGAGAGAAAAAGGGAAGGAAGGAGAGTTGGGTGGGAGCAGCCCCAGGAAGACTGGGCAAGGCCCTTGGGGAGTCTTCAAGCCAGTCATTTGTCAGGCTTTCTCCAGACAGGTCTGCCCTGTGGAGTCCTGGAAGCCGCCTCAACACAACCACTATGATGGATTTCAGAGCCCAGCAGAGGAGGGTGGCCTTTGGCCAGTTATCTCCCCCTTCTCCACTGCACATGCAGAATGCTCGGGAATACTGAGAAGGGCACTGGATTCCCCCAGTTTAAAGTGATGAGGACCCATGTAAATTTCACGCAGAGTTAAGGGAAAGAGAAAAAGATAATTCGGTATGTAAAAAGGAACAATTATTATCTCTAAGTTGTGGGATAAGTAATCATTTTTCCCTAACCTTCCCTATATTTGTTAATTCCCCTATAGTAGGAATTACTTCAATAGCTGGTGGTAGAAGGTAGAGTGACTTTGATCTTTTTCATCAAGCCAGCATGCCCACCCACCCAGCCGCATCCACTAACAGCTGACGGCCATCTCAGCCTAGACAGCAGCCGCTGGCCCTGGGTATTCGCCCACCACCCATCTCCTCAGCGACCAACACAGGAGTGGGAAAGGGTGCGCCCTGCTCAGTGGGACCAGCGCTGCTGTGCAGCTCCAGACCGTGAGCCCCTGGGCCAGGCTCCTCCCATGGGCCCTGCTTCCCCAGCCCTCTTCTCTGGGGCCGCCAGCAAACAGATTCCTTGCACAAGAATCTTTGGCTTGGGCTCTGCTTCTAGGAAACCCAAGCTAAGACAGGGGATTATTTGTTTCCATCCCCGCATAGAGTCCAGTGAGGCGTTCCTCTCAGGTTTACAGCCTTTGGTCTGCTGTACAATTTATTTGTGCTGTGAAGCAATTGTTTTAATTTTCAAATCCCCATGCTTACTTCTTGAAATAAAAGATGACTTTATCTTAAGAGTGGCAAAATCTGAAGTCCAGAAGACAGCCAACGGCCCCCCTGGTGGGGACTGCGGCTGGCTGGAGGGTGATGCTCATCTTGAAGCGGGGGCCCTGGCTGCTGCCACATTGGAGTGCAGACTGGAATGCCTAGGCCTCCTGAATTGTGAGGACATTCCAAAATGCAGATATTTATGTGAAATCACTCGATTTTTAAATGTTGGCTCGGAGTTTTCTAAAAACCCAGTGTGGGCCAAGCAAAACACGTCTGTGACTGAGTTTGGCCTGAGAGCTGTCATTTCAAGTTCTTTGTTTTCTTGACAAGTTGGAAGAAAGAAAAAAAAAAAAATCCCCTCTACCACATACCTCCACATGCTTATGAAAAGGGGATGTTTCTTTGCCATTGTCCCCTGTCCTTACCCCAAACCTGACCAGAAACCCCTGAGGGGAACCCTAGGAGACACTGACCCATATAAGAGGAATTCCAAATGCAAACTCCATCTGAGTTTCTGAGCCGACTCTGGGGGTCCACCAGCCTCCAGAAGCTTGCTGTCTCCCCATCTATACTGAGATGCTTCTAGGTTGTTCTCAGAGACAAGAAACAAACTCACTCCTATTTCCTGATCATAAGCTCAAGAAATACTAAAGGTTCCCACACAATCTCCTCAAAATGTTTTTACAGATCACACTTTCCAACGCTGGTCCTAAACTAGGGTTCTTTCATGCAGAAGGCCCTGCTGCCTTCTAGAGGCTCTATGGACTGGAGGAAGCCACATACCCGCCCCCCAGGGATAGCCCCCACCTTCTGCTCTGTGCCTGATGAATACTTCCCCCAAAGTAGTCAAAATTGACTTCTGTGAAGAGATTTTACCACTTCCTTGGGACCCAGTGGCACCATATAATCAGCTTTCCTGTGAGAGCATTTTCCTTTGCTCAATTTTACCCCATTACATATAGTTATATCCCTCAGAGTTCAGAGACCACCCAGGACCCTCCAGTTGTCTGGGCTAGTTTCTAAAGTACTCCAACGTTGACCAAATACTGTTTCTTTAAAATCAATCTAAGCCTATTCATTCCTTTGACTCATTTTCTGCTATCCCTTGCTGAGGCAGCTCCAGGAGGCAGGGACAAGAGGTCCTTCACTGATTCAATCAGCAAACACAGTCAGGCATTGAGGTAGGCTCTTGTGACCTCTTGGGTGTCACTTCCAGCCTTGGGCTCATGTTCTCTCAGGTGACCTGGGACTTCAAATTGCCCAGGACGCTTGGAGGGTCAGATTGGACAATGCTCCTTCCCTCTAAGATGGGGCCACAGGGCAGGGGAAGGACTCTCCATTCCTAGAAGAATTCAGGAAGTGGCCTTGGGAGACCCCAGGACTCGGGATCTCCATTGGGGGTGACAGCATCTGACTTCTGAGGAGACTGGAAAATTAGGTGAGATGGAGGAGAGGAAGCACTGGGCATGGGACCTGGTACATAGTAAGTAGAGTGTCAACATCAGACTTGACACTGACAGAGGCTGTGTGGGACAAGCTGGTTCCATCCCTGCAGCAAAGTGTGACAAACAGGTGTCACTCACCAGAATACACTTTCCCTGAGCATCTAACTCATCATTCATTACAGGTATTTATTATGTACCTTCTGCACTGAGATGATGATTTTTTAAATTTTTTAATGTTTTTTTTTGAGATAGAGAGAGAAAGAAAGACAGAGCATGAGCAGAGGAGGGGCAGAGAGAGAGAGGGAGACACAGAACTCAAAACAGGCTCCAGACTCTGAGCTGTCAGCACAGAGCCCAATGTGGGGCCTGAACTCACAAGCCATGAGATCATGACCTGAGCTGAAGTTGGACACTTAACCAACTGAGCCATCCAGGTGCCCTGAGGTTATGACTTTTGAATGAAGACCTGAAAGAAGAATGGGAGCCACACTGAGACCTGGGGAAGGAAGGGTATTCTCAGTAGTATAAACAACAACTGCAGACAGGGCATTTTCCATGAAAATCAAGGAGCCCAGTTGACTAAGTGAAGTGAGCAAGGGGATGTGGGCACTTGTACATGTTAGAGCAGGAACTTTGTTTTTTGCTATGAATGAAATAGGAAGTGGATGCATGACATATCTGACTTACATCCGAACGGAATTATTCTGGCCACTTTGTTGAGAATAGACTAATAGTGTCCAGGGTCTAAGCAGAAAGATGGTTTGTGGTTAGTAGTGGCCTGAGCCAGTGATGTGACCTTGCTTTCAGTGAGAAGTGACTGCATTCTGGGGTGCCTGGGTGGCTTAGTTGATTAAGCGTCAATTTTGGCTCAGGTCATTACCTTGCAGTTTGTGAGTTTGACAGCTCAGAGTCTGGAGCCTGCTGCAGATTCTGTGTCTCCCTCTCTCTCTGCCCCTCCCCTGCTCTCACTCTGTCTCTCTCTCTCTCTCTCTCAAAATAAATAAACATTAAAAATAATTATTAAAAACAAAAGAAATGGTTGCATTCTGTATACATGTTGAACAGAGTGTGCATGATTTGCTAATGGATTGAACATAAAGGAATGAAAGAATGGGAGAAGTCAAAGTGACTCTTTGGCTTTGGCCTGAACAGTCAGAAGAATAAAATTTATTTTGAGAGAGAGAGAGAGAGAGAGCGCACACACATCCAAATGGGGCAGAGAGAGAGAGAATCCCAAACAGGCTCCACACCATCAACACAGAGCCCGATGTGGGGCTCATACTCACAAACTACAAGATAATGAGTCAATATCAAGAGTTGGACGCTTAACCAACTAAGCCACCCAGGTGCCCCAAGGATGAAATTTCTATTCACCAGGATGGAAATGGAAGCAAGGATTCTTTTGAAAGGTGAACATCAGTTCAATGTCTGGCGTGCTTAGTGGGTGAGAACTATTATACTTATCAGTAAAGTCCTTGAATTAACAGTTGTATAGGACTGGAGTTCTGAGAACAGCCCTGACAGGAAATTGATATATTTCAATTTATTGGGTTCAAGATGGAATCTATAGACATGGAATTGAGTGGGATCACCCAGAGAATGAATGTAGAAAGAGAAATAGAGGCCTAAGCACAGAGGGCAAACATGTTGTCACAGAGTGGCTTTAGAAGGTCATTCAAATACCCGTTTACAAAAGAAGTAATCCTTTCTAACAAATCCACAGACAGAGAGTGAAGAAAAGAATCACCAAAAGCAGCCCCACATATACACACACAAACCATTCACTCGTCTCCCGGAAGGTAGTCTGGAGAAACTTAGTCCTGGAGAAAATACATACAACATTCCTTTTCTTCTCTCAGTATTTATTTCATGACTTTACCTCAGCCATGAACTTCACAGCCTGGTCATGACTGTTACGTTTCATTCCCTTCAGTCCTTGCCAAGCCAACTTTCTTAGCTGACCATTATTGAGCATTAGAAGCTATCCATAAACTCTGTATTATCAGATCTCATCGTTTGCGTTTCTGCAGGAACAGCTCTCTGGCAGGCCTACTTGGGTCAACTGGAGACCCCTCCAATCTACGTGGTGAAGCTGTGCTGTGGGCATTCTTGCACAAATTACGGACATGAATCCTATCTCTAACAGACTGTGTGATAGTTAAATTTATGCATCACCTTGCCTGGGTTAAAGGATGCCCAGATAGCTAGTGAAACATAATATCTGGGGTGTCTACAAGGGTGTCTTCTAGAGAAGTTAGTATTTGAATCTACGGACTGAGTGAAGAAAATGGCCCTAGTCAATTCAGGTGGGCATCTTGCAATCTTCTGAGGATCAAGGGGTGGAACAAAAAGGTTGTGGAAGGGTGAGTTCGCTCTCTGCCTGAGCTGAGCTATCATTCTTCTCCTGCCTGTAGACATTGGTGCCCAGTTCTCAATTCTTCAGATTCAGACTGGAACTACACTATCACTGGCTTTCCAGGGCCTTCAGCTTGCAGACAGCCATGGTAGCAGGTCTCAGCCTTCATAATCACCTGAATCAATCCATCATAACAAACCATCTTCTCTACATCTATATATATCTATATATATCTATATATCTATCTTATTGGTTCTGTTTCTCTTGAAACCCTGATAGACTGTATCTGTGAGCTTTTGCATTATTGCTGCAAAACAAAATGCCTCCAACTGGTAACTACAATAGTAAGTGTTTATTGCACCTTCCAGATCACATTTCTGTGGTCAGCTGGGCTTTGTGCTGAGCTTGCCTCCAGGCTGCAGGTTTGGTTTGGGTCTGCTTCTCACATTTCCTTGTCTTCGGGGACAAACAAGATTTCCAGAGCACATTATCATGGTGACAGAAGAAGCACCTGAGGACAGATCTAATAACACATATGACTTTTCAGTTTGGGGTTTGTTTGTATATCTGCCAATAGCCCACTAGCCAGGCAAGTCAGTCACACAGCCAAACCTGATATCATTGGAGCAGGAAAACATTCACCATGTCCAGTCAAAAGGAAAAGAACATACACAGAAGGAGGGGTAAAAAAAAATAAATAAAAATGGGGGGCGCCTGGGTGGCTCAGTTGGTTAAGCCTCTGGCTTCGGCTCAGGTCAGATCTCACGTTCGTGGGTTCGAGCCCCGCGTCAGGCTCTGTGCTGACAGCTCAGAGCCTGGAGCCTGCTTCCAGTTCTGTGTCTCCTTCTCTCTCTGCCCCTCCCCCTCTCATGCTCTGTCTCTCTCTGTATTAAAAATAAATAAAACATTAAAAAAAATAAAAAAATAAAAAATTTTTAAAAAATGGGAACAACTCTGTAATTGGCCATATCAGCTTTTCTTTTACTCTACTCTACAGCAATGCCACATGGTGTCAGGCATTTCACAATCAAGCATACACATACATTCATAGACTTTGAGAGTCAGTAACAAGATTGAATGTGGCCGGGGGACTGTTTTTTGGAGGCAGAGTTTCTGCCTTGAATCTGATTTGCTAATGCATCCAGAACATTTGTGAAGTTGAACAAAGAATTATATTTCCAGGGGTACCTGGGTGGCTCAGTCAGTTGAGTGTCTGACTTCAGCTCAGGTCATGACATCACAGTTTGTGAGTTCAAGCCCTACATAGGGCTTGCTGCTGTCAGCACAGAGTCTGCTTTGGATTTTCTTGTCTCCATCTCTCTCTGCCCCTACCTGACTCCTGCTTTATCTCAAAAATATATAAAACATTTCCCTGATGCTGAGTGACACTGAGCATCATTTCATGTGCCTGTTGGTTATCTGGATGTCCTCTTTGGAGAAGTGTCTGTTCAGATCTTCTGCCCATTTCTTCACTGGATTGTTCGTTTTTCGGGTATGGAGTTTGGTGAGTTCCTTGTAGATTTTGGATACTAGCCCTTTATCTGATATGCCATTTGTCACTATTTTTTCCCGTTCTGTCAGTTGCCTATTAGTTTTTTGTTTGTTTGTTTGTTTCCTTTACAGTGCAGAGCTTCTGATGAGATCCCAATAGTTCATTTTTGTTCTTGATTCCTTTGCCTTTGGGGATGTGTCAAGTAGGAAATTGCTGCGATTGAGGTCAAGGAAATTGCTGCTTTCTCCTCTAGGATTTTGATGGTTTCCTGTCTCACATTCAAGTCTTTTATCCATTTTGAGTTTATTTTTGTGCATGGTGTAAGAAAGTGGTCTAGTTTCATTCTTCTACATGTTATATGGAAGCCAACTTGGTAATAAACTACAATAAAAATAAAAAATAAAATGCAGCTCTTAATGAAAAACATATAAATAAATAAAACATCTTAAAAAAAGAATTACATTTCCAGATGAGAAAGCTGAGTCACAGAGATAGATGAGTTTCTTACAGGATGGTTAGATTTCTGCAGTGCACTGTAGAGTAGGCTGAGATAAGTGAAATAGGGAAACCACTCAAAGTATCCTGTTCTGGTTATTAATATAATTTTTCTCACCCAGGTTTTACAAATAGGGTCCATAAGGAAATTGGCCCTGGACACTTCACACCCAAGTGTTTGCTGATTTGACCTTCTAACCACAGGATTAGCAAGACCCATTTACTCTGGCTAGTTCTGCAAATTCTTCCGGTTTCACAATTCAATCAAAGATAGTAGTAAAAGGGATGAAAGGCTGCTCATAGAAAAGCCAAATGCAGAGGGGAAACAAAAATAAGGGGAATCAAAGACTTAAATTTTATGGATGTCTTGAATTGGTTTGGCAACAAACCAGACAGAAAAAATTCCTTCCCCTTCTTTGCTGGCATATTTCCACATCACAAAAGCATTGTGTGGTCAGGTTCAGCTCTGAAGCTTCTTCTCACAGAAGCCCCAGCCTAAGGGAAAGCCCACATGTGAAATACAACTTTCAGACTAAGATGTGGAGGAAAACTGGTTGGTGGCTCACTTCCTGCATCCAGGAATATCCTGTCCCCAGATGAAGAGACTCCCAGGAACCCCACTAGTCAACAATTCAAAGAAAAATGATGTTTATATAAGATCTCCTCAAGTGTAATGGTTAAAAGTATCTGCTTTAGAATTAAGGAAACCTGGGTTCAAATCCTGAAACTGCAACCTTGGGCATATTACTTAACCTCTCTGATCCCCAATTTTCTCATCTATATGATGTGGAAAATAATGGAACCTGGCTTGTAGGGTTGTGGTAAGGATGAAAGGAAATGGTGTGTGGACAGCCTTCACACAGTGTCTGGGTACTTGGCAGTTATTAGTTCCAGGAAGTTCTGGAGGAAATTTTATGCAATCACAGGTACCGTTGTCCAAGAATCCTTCCAATTTCCTATATTCCTTGCTTTTACTAGAACTAAAAACAAAATACAGATCATCTTCATTAATGCTAAAGACACAGAAGGGCAACATTCCACCAACTGTGGAAATCAACCCAAAGAAAGCACCCTCCAGCCTGTCAGAAGAGGCAGACCTGCAGCCAGTTGAGCTAGACACCAAGCTAGACATCAGAGAGCCTGGGCAAGAAGAGCCCCTGCCCTGTGCCTCCCACACTTTAAAGAACTCATTTGGCCCTTCTCTGACCACTCTGCTCTTCCCCATCCTCCACGTGGACTGAAGAGACCACGGGCTCAGGACAGGCCCATCTGGAGCCAGATCTTTTCTAAACTACACTCTTGGTAAGTGGGACCCAGGTATCTCTGCCCAAAGAGTTTTTACACCTGCCTCCAGGGTCTGTGGGCCTCTTTCCCTGATTTACCTCTCGTGATGACATTTGCTTCCAGTGTATACATGTTAAGCCCAAGAAATGACCAAGAGGTGGCTGTTTACAGGAGGTACAGATAGGGCTTGAATATGCCAACTGGCATGTTCACTCTCACACATTCAAAGCCCTTGTGGTGGGAACGGCTGGGCTGTGAAGCAAGCAGGAGGCTGGGAGCTGAGGACTGACTTATTCTCCCCTCTCAGGAATTCTCAGGAATCCAAGAAATCTCAATTCAAATGTAACCTTTCAGGTTGTTATGAAGAGTATTTGACAAAAGGGCAAGATAAGATATTTATTTAGGAATTCGTTCATAAATTTTATAAATACAATGTGTGTATTTGTAAATTGTAAATGTTCAGACATCTGGTAGGTAGGCTATCACGTGTACATTTGCTTTGAGCCCTATAAATGTTAGGAGCAGGTCTGTCACCTAATAAACCCCAGAAATTTGATGAATATTGACTGGAATTTGACATTTCTTCCATTTATTCACTTCTAGATCTCTGAAGCAGAACTGTGGTAGCTCACTCAAACCCCAAACACCTCCACACCACCCAGAAGCATAGGAAGCACTCATAAATGGTGGTCTCATTTTGGCTGGCTAATTCCAGTGACAAATGATGCCAAGAGGCTCAAGAGAGTTCCAGAGTTTCCAGAATCCCTGGAATTGCACCCCATTCCATAGACCAGGGCCCAGTTAGGAGACCGTGGCAGGTTACATTTTCCAAAACTGGCTGTAACATTTTTTCCTTTCACATGCTTTTCTAGGACCTTGAAACTCCCCCATCAAGAGATGGACAAGCCTTGAAGCTGCTAGAGTCTGTGAAAGTAATGCCCCTTGATTTCCAAAGTTCGATCGTAAATGATGACAGAGCATCTCTGGGCTCTCTCCTTCTGGGGACTTGTCTCTTAGGAGCCCTGAGTCTCTCTCTAAGAAGTCCCACCACTCTGAAATAGACATGGCAGAGAGACCCCATGGAAAGACCCTGTAGAGATGGAGATGCCCAAGGAAAAGATTCACCCTTAAAGTACTGACATGCAACTCGAAATATAGCCACATGGTTAGAGGCCAGTGCCCAAATCACAAGAACCTACAATCATATTTTCTATATTTGCAGAGACTAAGTTCAAGAACCAGCTCTGAAACAACTGTTCTGATGTTCTTTGATGGTAACCTGTCCTGCATTCAAGGTGGGGAGATGAAGTCTATACAAGTGACTGTTGTCATTGGTTTCCATGGCAACCGAGTACTTTGATGTTACTAACAGGCATCCTCTAATCTGTACAAGAGCCCCAGCTTGGCCCACTCTCTGCACTCATAGGCCCCAGGTCATGCAGCATCAGCAAATTTCTCCAGCAAACAGGACCACCAAGCCTTGGCCCCAGGCCAGGCCCTGACCAGAGACTTCATACAGAGGCTGGCCTGTTGAGTCTTCAAGTGTCTCCAGCTTGGTCATGCAAGTCCGAGGGTTGATCATGTGAGAAGGGGCCCTGGATCAAAGTCCTGGTCTCTCCTAGGTTTGAGGGAGAACAGAAGTAGCTACATATATGAAAATAATGGCAAGAGTTTTCAATACTCCCACAAGCCAGGCACATACAGGTCATAGCTCCTTAGGGAGAAATGGGAGCAAATCCATTTATATTTTTCTTTATGCCACTTTTCATGGGTACATTGGCTCAGCCATAACTCATGCACCCTGGGCTGGGGGTTGTGTGGTCCTAGGCAAGAATCACAAATGTAAGCACCCACCGGGGCCATGACAAGACATGATCAAGTGCAGGAGACTGGAAGGGGCTAGTGAGGAACTGGAATACAGTCCCCTTCAGACAAGTGGGAATGTCATCCTACTTTTGCCAGCTCTTCACATTTCTTTTTCAAGAAACCAGAAATTCAGAGCCTCTGGGTGGCTCACTTGGTTAAGCATTCCATGTCGGCTCAGGTCATGATCTCACAGCTTGTGAGTTTGAGCCAGGCATCGAGCTCTGTGCTGACAGTGAGAAACCTGCTTCAGATCCTGTCTCCCTCTCTGCCTTCCTCCACTCTCTCTCTCCATTAAATAAATAAACATTTAAAAAAAGAAACCAGAAATTCATATTTCGCATAAAGGTTCTCAGTTTTAAAATTTTGGCAACCAAAAAGAAACATTGGATGCTATGCTCAAATCCTAGGTCCTCACCATTTCAGCGTGTACAAGCTGACTTTCCAGCTGCCAATAACAGCATCTCTGGGCCTGAGAGTTTCTCTGAAGCATTGGAAGGCCTTGTTGTCTGTGTGCAGAGGCTGGAATTGTCAGGGAATTGATGCCTCAGGGGGAGGCTCAGCAGCTGATAGGACTTGGTGAATAAATGCTCCTTTTCTCCAGGCTGGGATAATTCTGAAGCCCGTGTCCTACAATGCTTCCCAGACTTTCCACCAGGAGAAAGAACCATTACTAACAAGTGTGATCATGGACCTTAATTGGCTTCTCTCCTTCCCCTCTCTTGTGCCCCTATCCTCTGCTGGTGTTTCCTGGGACCACCTCTCATATAAGCTGTATGCACTTGAATCTTGAAACCTACTGATGATTTTTTAATGCTCAGAGCCACTGTATAAGGCTGTATATCACATCCACTTTTCAGGGGCATCCATGAAGGGATAGGCTGTGTGGAAGGTAAAGTCCAGCCTAGCTTCTCCCACCAAGTCCTGCACTTTAACAGCATCTGAGTGACAGTGGTGTCCTCCAGAGACGAGGGAACGTTTCTGGAATTCACACATAGATGTCAAATGTACTGCCAGGAACAAGGAAAGCATGTCAGAGGTCGGAATGGCTCCTAGGTGACTAGTCTATACCTTCTGGTGTGGAGGATGCCTTAGTCTGCCGTTGCCATGGGACAGAGCCCAGCCCACATTGCCATAACCATCCCGCCTCCTCTCCCACGGACGCCAGATACCTTCCAGAGTTCTCTTATTTTCTCCACTATTTCCCTTCAAAATTCCACCTGGAGAAGGTAGCAGATTAATTCCTTTACCCCTTAGGTTTATATGATGAGCCATAGGTAGCACTGTTGCCCAGTGCAGGGGTACTTATGTTTTTTGGAAATGAAAAAGTCAACACAAAACATTCCTGTATTCATTCATATAGTAAATATTTACTGAGCGCCAGGCATTGTTCTATGTGCTTGGAAATATGCGGGTGAAGAAAATAGATAAGGCGGGCACCTGGGTGGTTCAGTTGGCTGAGCGTCCAGACTCTTGATTTTGGCTCAGGTCACGATCTCACATTTCATGAGATCGAGTCCCATGTTGGGCTCTGCACTGATGCCATGGAGCCTGCTTGGAATTCTCTCCCTCCCTCTCTCTCTGCCCCTCCCCTGCACTCTTTCTTTCTCTCAAAATAAAATTAGCAGTTAGTCCCCGTTCCACATCCCCCCTCACCTCAGCTTCTGGCCACTACTAATCTGCTTTCTGTCCCATGGATTTGCCTATTCTGAATATTTTCATATAAACGGAATCACGTGACATGGGATTTTTGTGACTGACTTCTTTCGTTTAGCCTAGTGTTTTTAAGGTTTATCCATGTTGTGGTATATATCATTCATTCCTTTTTATAGCCAAATAATATTCCATTGTATGGATATGCCAATTTGATTTATTTGTTCACAAATTAATGTTTATTTGGATTGTTTACACCTTCAGGTTGTCATGAAGAGTGCTGCTATGAACATTCATATACAAGTATTTGTTTGGGTACCTATTTTTAATCTTTATAGGTATATTCTTAGGTATAGGATTGGTAACCCTGTGTTTCACTTTTTAAGGAACCACCAAACTCTTTTCCACAGTTACTGCACTGATTTATATTTCCACGAGCAATATATGAGTGCTCCGATTTCTCCATACCCTCACCAACACTCACCTCCCTTTTCTTCTCTGTTATTGCCAGCTCAGTGAGTCAGAAATACTATTTCACTGGCATTTTAATTTAAATTTCTGCAAAGACTAATGACATTGAGCATCTTTTACGTGCCTGTCAGCTATTTGCACACATTTAGAGAAACGGCTCTTCAAGTAGTTTCAGCATTTTTGCATTTGGTTGTTCATCTTTTTGTTGCTGAGTTAAAAGAGCTGTATATATTCTGGATACTTATCAGTCATATGATTTGAAATATCTTCTTCAACTGTGTGGGTTTTCTCCCTTTCCAGATGGCATCATTTGCAGTGCAAACGTTTTTTAATTTTGACAAAATGCAATTCATCTACTTTTCTTTCACCACCTATGCTTTTGGTATCATATATAAGAAAGCTTTGCTCGCCCGAGGTCACAAAGATTCACTGCTCTGCTTTCTTCCAAGAGTTTTATAACTTTAGCAGTTACATGTCAGTAGGTGTGTGATACATTTTGAGTTAATTTTTTATATGCTGTATAAGGTAAGGGTCCGACTTTAGTCTTTTACCTGTGGATATTCAGTCATCCCCTCACCACTTGTTGAAAAGGTTTCCCTTTCATCATTTAATTGCTTTGGTGCCCTTGTTGAAATCAATGGACCATAAATATAGGGGTTTTTTAACGGACTTTCAATTCTATCCCATGGATCTATACAGGAAAAAAAAAAAGTACAGTTAAAATTCAGATAAAGATTGCCTTGTCTATAAATCAGTTTGGGAAATATTGCCATCTTCACAGCATGACATCTTCCAGACAGGAACATGAGACGCCTCTCCATTTAACTCTTTAAGTTCTGTTTTCTGGCTTTCAGTGTATAAGTCTTGCACTTCTTTGTTAGATTCATTCTTAAGTATTCTCTTGGTTTTGACACTATGTAAGTGGAATGTTTTTATTTCATTTTTGGATTGTCCAATACAATTTTTTTCTTTTTAAATTTAAAGTCAAGTTAATTAACAATAACTTTTTATATTGATTTTGTATCCCACAACCTCACTGAACTCACTGATTAATTTTTTAATAGTGTTTTAGTGGATTTCTTAGGATTTTCTGTATATCATGTCATCTGCAAATAGAGATAGTTTTACATCTTCCTTTACTATACGGTTGCCTTTTATTTTTGTTTTCTTGCCTAATTGTCCTGGCAGACATAATTTTTATTAATTTAATTTAATTTTAGTCTTTATTTATTTTTGAGAGCAAGAGATACAGAGTGCAAGTAAGGAAGGAACAGAGAGAGAGGGAGACACAGAATCTGAAGCAGGTTCCAGGCTCTGAGCTTTTAGCAGAGCACCCAGCGTGAGGCTCAAACTCACAAACTGCAAGTTTATGACCTGAGCTGAAGTCAGACGCTTAACCGACTGAGCCACCCAGGTGCCCCCAGCAGACATAATTTTTAAAAAGTAAATAACACGATATGTTAGAAGGTGACATGTACAATGGAGAAAAGAAAAAGCGGGGGCTCCTGGGTGGCTCAGTCAGTTGAGCGTCCGGCTCTTGGTTTAGTTCAGGTCATAATCTCACAGTTTATGAGCTCAAGCCCCATGTCCAGCTCTGCACTGAGAGCACAGAGCCTTGGAATTCTCCCTCTTCCTCTCTCTCTCTGCTACTCCCCTTCTCTCTCTAAATAAGTAAATAAACTGAAAAGGAAAGGAAAGGAAAAGTGTATCCAGGTAAGGAGATTGGGAGTCCTGGGGGTTACAGTTGTGATTTTTAATTGCTCCTCAGTGAGGAGGTGACATTTGAAGAAAGACCTGAAGGAAGCAATGAAGTTGCAAATGTTGAACATCCAGGCAGTGGGAACAGTCAGGGCAAAAAGCAGAGGCAAGAATGTGACAGGCAGGTTCTCGAGGAACAGCCAGCGCCACTGTGGCTGCAGCAGAAGAGATAGCAAGGACATCCCCATAGAGTCTTGGGATCAGACGAGCTGGAGCGGATGATGAGTGGCCTCACCTGACTTACAGTCTGGAAAGGATTGCTGAGGTTGCTGTGCAAAGAACGTTCCAAAGGGGTAAAGAAAGAACCAGGGACGTTAGCTGGGGGCTAATGCAGTAATCCTGGAGAAAAGATACAGTGCTTGGACGAGGGCAGTATTCAGGGTGATAGTGAGATTGAATTCTACATGTATTTTAAAGAGAGAGTTGACAAGATTCATTGACAGTGTAAAAACGAGGAACAAAGATAAGCCCAAAGGTTTTGGTCTAAGCAACTGAAAGGCTAAAATTGCCATCAGCTCACCGGTGACAGCTACAGAAGGAACAAGTTAGGGAAAGACCAAGAGTCACTTGACACGTTGAATTTGAAATGCCTATTTCATTTCCAAGTAGAGATCTCAGGTAAAGAATTAGATAAACAAGTCTAGATTCCAGAGAGAAGCCTGAGTTTGGAATATAAACTGAGAATCTTTACCAGCTAGATGGCATTTGAAGCCATGCAATGGAATGTGAGCCCCAAGGGAGTGTGTCCGTAGAGGAGAAATGAAGCCCTAGGTCTTAGATGTGTAGTCTTCTGGTGTCAAAAGTTGGGAAGAAGAGACAGAACCTAGAAATGAGGATGAGACGGAGCTGCTGGTGAAGTAGGAGGGAAACCAGGACAGTGCAATGACCACAAGAGAGGCAAAGAAAGTGTGTGGAGGGAGAGCAAGTGATCAATTTTATCAACAGCTTCTAAAGGTCAAGAGAGATTAGGGCCAAGAGCTGACCACTGGCAAACTGCCCAAGAAGGGAGCTTATCAGTTTAGATATCACAACATGGAAAAGGAAGGCTTTTTTTTTTCTATATTCTTTATTGTTGGGGAGGGGCACAGGTGGGCATGACTATGGGACAAGGGTAAGGGCCATAATGAAGCATGCAGCCAGAGATAGTACCTCATTCTCTGGCATCTGTTTCTTATGGCTGCATAACAAATTACCCCAAGAATAGTGGCTTGAATTGACCTTCTAATCTCAAAGTTTCTAAAAGTCACCAATCTGGGTATGGCTCAGCTAGGTCCAAGGTGTATCTGAAGATTCACCTTGGGTTCGATCGTCTGGTTGTCAGCAGGTCTTAGTTCCCACTGGCTGTTGGCCAGGGACAGAGAGCCAACAAGATGGAAGTCAGGCTTTTTGTTACTTAAGCACAAAGTTTGTAGGTCTGTTTTTATATTTTTTGACATTCTGGCATTTTTGCTTCAGTCCCTTCGTTAGAAGCAAGTCACTAGGTTGAGCCCACACTCAAGGGGAGGGATTAAAATGAGGCATAAGTACCAAGAGGCAGGGGTCATTACAGGCCATGATAGAAGCTGCCCACCACAAGCAGGTCCAGTGCTTCCAAATGGATGGGCGGTGGGGGGGAAAGTGGAGAGAGCTAACACCACATTGACCGACCTTTCTTTAGTGCATATAAACAATGAAAAACAAGGAAGTTATTTCTACTCAGGAAATGAACTTATCAATGAAGCTCTTCATCAATACTTTTCAGTACATCCAGGTCTTAATATCCAAAAAGAACTCACCAGAAGAAAATCTCTATCCTATTGATGATTTTATTCAACTTAAAGCATTTATACTAGTCGTGAGCACCACAACTAAATGGAAAGTTTTTTGAGCACAAGATAATCTTCTTACCACACTCAACACCAGCAGGCCACCTTGCATACAATTTGCATACATGAATGACACATTTTGCAATGTGATAATTCTCAAAGACTAGAGTGGCAAATTATAGAAGAGGTAGGCTGGGTCATCCCTGTGATTCCAGTTCTATGAGGTAGACAGACTAGAGTGGCTCTGCCACTTACCACCCCTGTGATGTGGGGCAAGTCATTCAGCTTCTCTGTGCTACAGGGGCTGCACATATAGAATGCGGGAGTTCATCCCCACCCCCAGACCACTACGTTGGTTAAATGTGATACTCCATGCAAAGATACTAAACATATTTTTGGGCACCTGGTCTGTCACAAGTGCTCCATCAAAGGTCATCGTTATTACTGCTATTTTAATGAACATAAACCATAATTGAAAAAAAATTTTTTATGCTCATTATTTATTTTTGAGAGAGAGAGGGACAGATGATGGGCAGAGAGCGAGGGAGACAAAGCAGGCTCCAGGCTCTGAGCTGTCAGCACAGAGCCTGACATGGGACTCGAACCCACGAATCTTGAGATCATGACTTTAGCCAAACTTGGAAGCCTAACTGACTAAGCCACCCAGGGGCCCCTAATGAACATAAACTATAATAACTGAAGGCATTTGTGTGAAATGAGATGATTAAATAAAGCATCAAAGATCCTTAACAGATGCATAGTGTACACCTGGCGCATAGTAGGTGTTTAACAAGCGGACATTAACATTATGATTATTAGCTTTATGCTGAAAATGATAATTACTGAAGAAATTTGCATGCATGCATCGTCATATCCATTCTTCAAGAACAGTCCTCAGCACACCTCTTCCTGGTATCCTTCCT
Source organism: Suricata suricatta (assembly GCF_006229205.1). Lineage (NCBI taxonomy): Eukaryota > Metazoa > Chordata > Mammalia > Carnivora > Herpestidae > Suricata > Suricata suricatta. Next base: position 62,534,810 of record NC_043712.1, read on the forward strand.
GATTGGTAATATTTACTTTTAGTGCCTTTAATAACATTTTACCTGTCATTTATCTGGGTAAGCAAAATTTTTCATGCTCTGTGCCTATGGTCCCTCAGCTGCTGAATGCTGTTCTCAGGCCTTTTTATAGCATTCCCTATTTCCCCATTTGACTGTGGCAACTCAAGTCAAATGTGGCACCGTGTTTTCCTCCCTCCACACAACCCCAGGACTAGTACTGTGTTCTCTGCCCAGTCCTGCCACCCAATCCACGTGCCATACAGCCCCAGACACAGTCATTCAGGAGCATAGCCATATACTATGGTTGGGAGATAATTCCAGCAGGCTGCCCAGAGAGTGAACAGCAAGGCTTTGGAGAGGGCAGGAAACAGAGGAAGAAATAGAAGCATACCGCCAAAAGGGCAAAGGCAAGCTTCATGGTCACATTCAGTCTTACAGAGAGTGGTAGGCCATGGGTATCCACTGCTCCTACACCTCCCATGGCCGTGAGGTTGAATGATGGGAATTCACACATAGCTTTGTCTCAGTCAGCCTGCTTCATGAGGTATGGTCATTCCATGGTGAGGGAAGCATTTGAATGTGAATTTGGTCCAAAGAATAGGGAAAGTTCTTGAATCAGCCAGCACAGCTCTGTCAGAACATGCGTGGCTTTAGGCAGTTAATTTAACCTCTCTGAGCTTCTCAGTTGCCATAACAGCTAATACTTTCTAAGAATTCCTGTGTTGGAGGCCACTGTTCTCAGCATTTAATGGCATGATAAGCCAAGTAGGCAAGTACCTATTTTAATGATGAGGAAACTGAGGCAAGGGGAGGTGAGAAACTTACCCAGGCTCATGTGGCTCGGAAGTGGTGCAGGCAGGATTTGAATCCATGACATGTTCCCATTATGGTTCTAACTTCATGCACTAGTGTGAGCTGTCCAGAGAAATAGAACAAATGGGGTATGTAAAAAGAGATTTATTATAAACGACCGAGGCACACAGTTATGGAAGCTGACAAGGCCCAAGATCTGCAAAGTGAGTAGCAAGTTGGAGACTGAGGAGAATTTGGTGTCGTTCTAGTCTGAAGGCCAACAAGCTCAAATGCAGGAAGAACCAATGTTTCAGTTTAAATCTGAAGGCTAGAAAAAGCTGATGTCCCAGTTTGAAGGCTTTCAGGAAGACAGAATTTTCTCTTACTTAGGAGAGGGTCAGGCCTCCAACTGATTGGATGAGGCCCACCCACATTAGGGAGAGTGATTGACTTTATTCAGTTTTAATTTAAATGTTAATCTCATTCAAAATCACCTTCAGTATACACCCAGAATGTTTGATTATATATCTGGACAGCCCCTGAGCCAGTCAAGTTGACCGTAAAGTTAACCAACAGGTCTCACACATGTTCGTTAATAATTAAATGAGACACCAAATGCAAACATTTAAAAAATAAAAAAGGCCTGGCAAACAGTGATCCATAAATGGCAGCTTAAAAAGAGAAGAAGCTTACAAAGAGGTGAGTGACTCAGCCTCATTGTTAATAAGTAGGTTTGGGTTCAGAGTTTGGCATGGGTTTAACTCATTTGTTATTAAATGTGTGGCTTGGAGAGCCCTCCTAGACCAGACAAATCCATACGGGGGGACATTAGACTTCCAATGTTTGGTACGAGAAGGCCGTGAGAGAAGGTCACCCATTCATTTGAACAAAGTTTCAGTGGGTATTTAAGTGCTTGCTGCCAGCCAGGCAGTGTGCTGGAGTCTCCTCATCTGCTCGCCTCTGGCAATCCTCACGGTGCCCCATGAACCAGTCTCCATCATTCCCATGTGGCAGACAGAGACAGGGCACAGCGAGCTGACATGCCTTACTTGGAATCTCTGAGCTGGTAAGCGAGAGAGTCAACACTTGAATTCAGATCTGCAAAATACGTCCCTTCATTTCTATGCCACAGATGTCTATCTGGTTGCCAAGGATCTGGCAAATGCACCCCAAATCAGGGCTAAGATCTTGCCCTAAGACCTTCCACAAACTTGCTTTGGTCATGACAAAATAAATATGCGTGGCCTCAAGTTTTAGAAATCACCACTTTGGAACCTGCCCAGTGGAGCAGAGGAAAAGCGTCAGTTATTTCAGTAAAAATCATGTTTCTTATTCTAGTCCATCAGTGTATGGTCCAAAGTTACAGGGGAAGAAAAACCCTCAGGGAAGCTCCGTCCCTTCCTGCATGTTGCTCTACTCCAGGATCAGATGGATGCCCTGGAGAGGTTGACTGTCACACCAGCAGCTTTCAATGTAACTGCACTGCCTTGCTCCCCACATAAGAGCAGAAGAAAACCTGAACTCAGAGCTCCTCTGCCAGGCAGCCTCCTGCACGGGTCAGGACTCTGCTCCGAGGAGGAGGACCCACAGATAGAGAAGAGAAGGCCTGCTCCAGGGCAGAGGTGGACACAGGGGATCCCCAGGGGTGAGTCTTAAACCACAAGTCTTTTAAAGAGATGGATCTTTCAAGGGAAGGGAATGCAGATGGCCTGACCTGTGACAGTGGCCTTCCACTATTCCCTGGCCTGTAAAGCTGCCTCACTGGTGGGTCTGTGTAGCCCTGAGAAGCCCATCAAAAGAGCCCGGGGTGGGTTTAAACATTTGTAAACTAAGATCAGAGGCAAACAGCTGATGCTTTTCTCTTTCTCTGGGGTCCATTCCATTTTTAGGGCCCTCCTGGGTCCAGTGAATGACCATTAACTGCCTCCAGAGAAGCCAAGACCAGGAGGGCAAGTGGTCTGGCAAAGGGCATGAGCCATCTCCAGAAGGCCTGGCTGTCTCTTATTACTTTCACACAGCACATGGGGTTAATGTTCCTACTGACTCAGGGAAGATTCTCCAAGGATAATGAGCGCAATATGAAACAGGGCTCCCCCAGACCAACTGGGCTTGAAGCCGGGGGGGGGGGGGGGGGGGGGGGGGGGGGGGGGGGGGGGGGGTGAGAGGAGAACCAGCAATCAGGACTCACTCATGTTCCAGGCTTCTGCAAAGAGGCCAGAGCCCCAGAAGTTTCATTTCTTTTGCTCAGTCTGAAGACATTTTCCCCAAAATCATTCTATTCAGCCCATCTTCAGCCACAAACTGGCAGAACCTACAACATGGTTCTCATGAGCTTTAGGAATCCAGCTTCCTAGTTTTTTCCAACTCCAAATATAAAACAAACCAAAAAAGCATTAAAATAATTGTACTTCAAAGACTCTTTCTAATTCCTAGTGGCCACAATGAAATTAAATAAGAATCAGTCTCTCTCTCTCTCCCAGTCTCAATCTCTCCCACCCTCTCTCTCTACTTTTTCTTCCATCTTTAAGGAGAGGAAAATAAAAGCTAAAAGGACACAGGGCCCATGCAAGTCCAGGAAATACTTGCATGAAGCTTCTTTAGCTTCTAACTAGCATTTGTAACTGGGGATTAGCAGAGCGGCCTCTTGTCATTACTGTTGTTGCCCCATTTGTGGCTATCTCCATGAGGCTAGTAAATCTTGAAATTACAGGCTGACCACCCGGGAGAACTGAGACAGAGTCAGCCACATCTCTCAAAGGCACTGCCCTGGGCGATTCCCACCCCCCCTGAGATGACTTGCTTGCCAGGCAGAGGGCCTCGCCTGGGAGTGACTCCCAGACCTCACAGTGGCTTGGAAGTAAATAAAACCAGGGTGGGTGGCCCAGAAGGCCCTGCACCCCTTGTGAGTAGAACACGGTGCAGCTGGCTCCAACAGTCCCTGTCACACCTCCATCATCCTGCCCTAGCTTGGATTCCTGGTTAGGCCCCCAGAGATGAATGAGGAGGATAGACACATAGAACTGAGAAGGGGAATGTAGATATGCCTTGAAAAGGAGACTTTGTCTCTCAAAATACTGTTCTCTCTGTTGAGGAACACAATACCTGCAGAGGACATCTAGGTTAATGTTACCTGTCCTTTTGTATAAATGGAGCTCAGGATTCGACTTGAGATTCAACCACAATCATGACCATGACTTTTTTTATTAATTTATTTTGAGAGAGAGAGGGAGGGAGGGAGAGAGAGAGAGACAGACCATGCCTGCACATGGGGGAGGGGTAGAAAGACAAGGAGAGAGAATTCCAAGCAGGCCTTATGCTGTCAGCCCAGAGTTGGACACAGGGCTTGAACCCACGAACTGTGAGTCAAAACCAAGAGTCGGATGCTTAACTGACTGAGCCACCCAGGTGCCCCTTGACCATTGACTTTTAAATGAGAAGTTATAATGGATCTTCATAACATGTGCCTATTCTAGACCTCTAAAAAAGGTCAAAGTATTCAGAATCCAATAGCCAAGACCTATTAAATGTTGCTCAGGATGCTGTCTGGGCTATTTTTGAAATGACACTCTTTGCTCACCTTACACCTTCACAAGGACAAAGACATCAGGAATGACATTTACATTTTCTCTCTGCAGGTCCTTTAAAAGGAAACATTTTTTGTTATTTCCCCCTACAGTCTGAGGTCTTAAACACCACATTTGAATACATTAGGACAGGACCAGGACTAGCCAATGTTTAAGGCCCCCCCAATGCCAAGAGCCTATGATAATGAAAGACCATCTCATGATTTTGCCCCTTTTACATAATGCATTTCATTCAGCTTTTCCAATTTGGCTACAGATACCTACAAAATCTGCTTTACCAGTGCCTCTTTGAATTCTGCCATTTACAAAAGTACAGCAGCATATTATTTTGTGGTGAATTAGTATAAATAGCACATTGAGGTATACGTTAAAATAATATTCCCCAAGCCATTTAGCACTTAGCAGTGGCCTGCTGTCCAGATATTCTGTCTTCTCTAGTCTCAGCTGAGGTCTGCCGGACCCTGCGCTGAACTCCCGCATAGACTCCCTTCAGCATCTCAGAACAGGCACCACGCGGGGCGCTAAGGAACCCTGCCAGAGGGGGTGTCAGGTAGGGCTTGAGTCTTTGCCTTCTTCTGAAGACAATGACCCAGAGCGTTAGGTGACTCGCCCAAAGCCACAGAAAAAAAGCCTAAATTAATTAATTAATTAAGTGCTTTCTTCCTACTGTCCCTTCTGCTGTCCCGGGAACACTGGAAGTCTGAGCCCCCATTCGGATCTGATACTGCTGCATTTCCATTTCAGGGAGAGTTCCATCCGCCAAACTGGTTGCCACACTACATTAAAAGTTCTCTGTACACAAAGAGGAAGTTCTGAATTATGATTCTTACACAAAGTTTAATTTTTTTAAAATGACAAAACGAAAAAAAGGAAAGAAAGAGAAGAAACAGGGCAAGAGAATGGAGACAGACATAGGAAGGGAGGAAGAACTGCAGGGGAAGTCCCAAGACGCTGTTCTGCAAAGCAGATCACATTGCAGTCGCTCCAGGAGCCGCCGGGAGGGAAGGGGTGGAAGCCCCAGAATTCCCTCCTCGCGCGGTGGTCACCAGGGAATTGTGTACCGCAGGGGAGCCCCCGGGGCTGGAGCTGGGCCTCCGCAGGCCCCGGGACTTCAAAGTGCCGGCCGGACATTAACATACTGATCCTTCCGGCCCGGCCACCCCCCCGCCTCGGGAGCCTTGGGGAAGAGCAGTCTGCCCTGGGGAAACTGAGGGAGAAAAAGGAGCCAGTGGAGAAAGTGGGAATACCTCCGAGACTCTGCCCAGACTCCTCGCTAACGTCAGCCATCAAAGGTTACTGCCCTTTGTCATCAGCCGCAGGGCCGCACGCCCCAGGGTTTAAAGGAGACAGTTCTCTCTGCGGCCAGAGATACAGGAAGTCCCAGGTGAATAATAAAATCCAGTCGTTTCCAGGCCCCTTCCATTCAAGGTGGGCTGTCTCGGTGGCCCACTTTGATACCGACCCTTACTGAATTCCTAAGGACTGGCAACATCCCGGCAGGCCCTCCCGCAGCCCCCCAAATATTTGCATCCATTCAATGCTTGGATTCCCTCTCCGCCTCCTACAGAGAAAAGGCTGCTGGAAACCCAGACGCCCCGTGGAGGGGACTGGTGCCAAGTCGTCTGGGGCCCCCTCCCCCGGGAAACAGGAAGCACAGCCAGCCTTGTCACCATGCCCTAAAGTAGGATGGATGGCCCCGGTAAGCCGATCCTCGCTAATGTAACCATAGGTGCTATTTTATATAAATACATCCACCCAGACATTTCCCATCAGCACAGCGCCTTTCCCCAGGCCGGCTCTCCCGTCTCTGCCCCCTCCATCGCCTCCAACCACCCGGGTTAATGACATGCTCGGGGTGGGGACCGGAGTGTGTGAAGTGTCTTTGCAATGGCAAATAAGGGGCCCCCAAAGCCTTCCCTTTCTTCATTTATCATTTTCTATAATGTACCTATCACATCCTCTGTTCCTCTCCTCCTTGCCAAACTAAACAGCCTTAGTCCTGCTAATCTCTCCTCAGATGGAGACCAGGGCCATAAATCTAATCACTGTGCAAAGAAGGCCTTCCCTGACCATGCCTTGGGCGCTCCGCACAGCACACATTCTAACACACACAGCAGATAATGGTAGAACCGCTGTCAGAGGGCACGTTATAAAATACAGATGTTGCAATAATGCCCCTGTTGTGAAGCTTTGCCTGCAAATTGGCCGGCCCACTAAAGGGATAAAGGCCATTTAATTCGCTCATCAACCCCACCCTCTCTGTCCTTTGTCCTTTGTCTCCTTCGGCACAATATGTTTGAATGAAATTTGGGGTGGAAACTGGAAAAGGAGGACCCAGCACTGGCTGTGTGAGGATAACATAAAATTAAACCCCATTAGCTTCTTGAATTAATTTTAAAAGGTAACAATGTCAGTTAAACATGTCTGGGTGCATTTTTTAAGTAACAGGATACCTTCTCAAGCCCCCAGGTCTGATTTAACACTTCCCACACACCCGTGACATTTGGAGGCATACTCACCTTTTTCTCCCAGTCACCCAGGCATTGACAAGGGACGTCATGAACTTATTAATGTCTTTTTCAACAAATACTAAATTTTCCTGGTGTTCTGCTTTCAGAAAGTGAAAGGAAGGTAACCTTTTATACATCTTTAAAGAAGAACAGCAGTGGGCTAAATCCCACAGAACACATTGTAGGGATGCTAACGGAAGGTCCTCAAGGAAAGCAGATTTACTGAGCGTGTTCCTGAGTCACCAAAGAGACTACATTCTCCTTTCATCTTTCTCTTCTTCCAATCCTCCTCAAAAGAGGAGAGTAGTTCCAAGAGATAGAAAGTATTGGACAGAGGAAATATGAAGACTTTGTTATTTTTCATGCTTTAAATATCGGCTTGGAGCAAGGAGCTGCGTTTGAGACTCGGGAGGAATGGGTTATGCACCACCCCTGGTGCCCAGGAAGCAAATCACCTGGCTCAGCTCTCCCCACACAGGGCCAGACTGGAGCTGAGAAACCGACTGTTTCTCAGGTTGGGTCCTCTCTGGCTCTCATCTTCAACAGTAAATAGTCTGGAAAAGACCTAGGTCCCAAGTTACCTGGTGACCCAGGATTCCTCAACAGGTCAAAGTGAGAACAAGAAAACTCCCAATTTTGAGAATAAGCATGGACCATCTTATTGAGCCATCAATTTTATCTGAGGGTAAGCAATAGAAAACATTAGTGCGTATCTTAATATCATGTAAGTGTACATACCTAATGTATGTACCTAAAATATTATGCATACATTTATTTTGTGTTAAATGTAAAGTTCACATAAACCTTTATGGAGAGATGGAACAATGCAACAAATTTTTAACTTACCCCTTTAGAAGTCTCAAAGCTTGCAGGTACATCCCCTCCTCTGCAAGTCAAGTTTGAAAAGCATCCCTAAAGAAAATTAATGCTAATATTGCAGAGGCCTGGGTGGGGAGCAGCTGAGCAGCACATGAAGCTGCTCAGAGGAACACAGGGCCCAGGATTGGAGTCCAGGTGTTTCGAGAGCTATCCTGAAGAGGTACAGGAGCCACAGCAAGATAAATAGCAAGAGTCAGGACCTTTCTTGTCATAGACCAGGGAACCTTCCTCTCTCTCTTAGTTTGAGTCACCCCCTCCCCATGCCCCACCCTACCCCAAGAACACCCTGAGACAAGAATTCAAATGCAAGTAGTTTACTTAGTAGGGGATCCTAGAAAATACCAACTGGGAGTGGAGAAGTGAGATGAGATAAGAAAAGCCATCAATTAGAGGCGTCTGGATGGCTCAGTCAGTTAAGCCTCCGACTTTGGCTCAGGTCAGATCTCACGTTCGTGGGTTCGAGCCCCGCGTCGGGCTCTGTGCTGACAGATAGCTCAGAGCCTGGAGCCTGCTTCCGGTTCTGTGTCTCCTTCTCTCTCTGCCCCTCCCCGTCTCATGTTCTGTCTCTCTCTGTATCAAAAAAAAAAAAAAAAGAAAGAAAAGCCATCAATTAGGGATGCATAATCAAGCAAGCTACCACTGTGAACAAGTGGAGACTGATGTCTGGGGGATTCTGGAAGATATCATAGCACACATGATTCCAAAGCATCTCACTTGACATGCAAGGGCATTGGGGTACTTTACACACCAACTTTCAACAATCACTGGTTGGGGGCTGCTGGGGGCAAAGAGTGGTCATGAATTCCCTGCACTTGGGCCTGCTTGAGTAGATCTCACTCCAGTAGACCAAAAGGAAGCCCTCAGGCAAAGAGATGCAGGAGCTGGCAGTTTGAGATGAACATGCGCTGAAAAGGGTAAGGGTGAGGGGCTATGGGCAAAGTGCACACAGCAACTGCTGTAGCCTCTGCATGGAGGGCTCTGGTCCTCTTCATGACTGATTGAGCATCATACATGCTGACTGATATTTAGATAAAATGATGTGCTACCACCACCAAAATCTTTTGTAGTAGGCAATGTAGATGCTTTCTATTTGGTTCTCCCAACAAACCTATGGGAAGCTGCTGTGATTACAGAGAAGCTAATTGGCCATTACAATTGATTAGCCTCTGCAGAGTCCTGCCACTGGTAAAGCTGGGATCTCAGCCTCAACGCTGTGGTCATAACCTCTGCGTTTGTGTCCAGTATAGAATGCCTGCCCAGTCACACCCCCTCCTGAGGTTACTGCCCCACCCATGGCCCTGTCAGGAGGCATAGCGAGATTTTTGTAATATGTAACTGAGCTTCCCACCTTGTCTCTCACTTGAGGTCTCTCGTACAATTGCAGCCAGCCTACAGCTGAAGCTAAGTTCATCTGAAGTCTTCTCCACTCACCTGCCTGGTGCTGGAATGGCTGGGAAAGCTTGAGACTGGCTGGGCATCTCTCACTCTCTCTCCCGATGGCCTTTTCATATAGCTAGCTTGGGCTTCCTCACAGCAGGGTGGTCTTGGAGAAGTTGGAATTCTTCCATGGCTGCTGGTTTCTCCAAGAGCAAGTGTTCCAAAGCACTGCTTTCACTGTCTTCTATTTCTCAAAAGTCACCGGCCTGCCCAGACTCAAAGGATAGAAGAAGGCCTTCCATCTTTCCATGAGGGGATGTATGCATACAAGGAAAGAACAAATTGATGGAGGGTAGACATCTTGGAGACAAACCATCACATAGCCACTGGCTTTTTACTTCAAGTACTTGCAGCTCTATTTGAGACAGTATCTGCTTGTGGTAGATATCATTCCAGAGAGTTAACACTCCCAGGAGCAGTTCTTAACTGCAACTCAGTGGGAGTCTAAATATTCCAACTTCCTCACACTTGACTGCGTTAAATCAGAGGTAGAGTCTACATAGTCCCCAGAGTGATAAAGCCACAATCACCCAGAGTAGAAACCTGCTTCTTGCCACACCCACAGTGGCTGCCTTCCCCTCCCCAACTCAATTCTCCACTGTTCTACCTGAGCCTTCTGAGATCACCTCTCCAAAAAAACAACTTCACCAAAAAAACCCTATTAGAACTAGTACACAAATTCAATAAAGTTCCAGGATACAAAATTAATGTACAAAATCAGTTGCATTTCTATACACTAATAATGAAGGACTAGAAGGAAAAATTAAGAAAACAATCCTATTTATAATTGCAGCAAAAAGAATACAATACCTAAGAATAAATTTAGCCAAGGAAGTAAGAGACCTGTACTCTGAAAACTATAACACTGATGAAAGAAATTAAGGATGAGGCAAACAAATGGAAAGGTATTCCACCCTCATGGACTGGAAGGATCAATATTGTTAAAATATACATGCTACAAATGCAACCTGCAGATTTGCTGCAATCCCTATCAAAATACCAATAGTAGTTTCCATAGAACTAGAAAAACAATCTGAAATTTTTTTACGGAATCACAAAAGACCTCAAATAGTCAAAGAAATCCTGAGATAGAAGAACAAAGCCAAAGATATCACAATTTCAGATTTCAACATATACTACAAAGGTATTATAATCAAAGCAGAAGGTACTAGCACAAATATAGATACATAAATCAATGGAACTGGACAGAAATTCCAGAAGTAAACCCATGCTTATATTGTCAATTAGTCTTTGACAAAGAGGGCAAGAATATACAATGGCGAAAAGAGAGTCTCTTCAATAAGTGGTGCTGGGAAAACGGGACAGCTACATGCACAAGAATGAGATTGGACCACTTTCTTACACCATATATAAAAATAAACTCAAAATGGATTAAAGCCCTAAATGTAAGACCTGAAGCCATTACATTCCTAAAAAGAAATACAAGCAGTAATCTCTTAGCAACTTTTTTCTGGATACCTCTCCCAAGGCAAGAGAAACAAAAATAAAAATAAGCAAATAGGACCACACCAAAATAAAAACCTTTTGCACAGTGAAGGAAACCATCAACAAAATGAAAAGGCAACCTGACAAATGGGAAAATATTTGCAAATAATATATACAATAAAGGATTAGCATCCAAAATATATAAAAAACTTATACTATCAACAACAACAGGGCTCCTGGGTGGCTCAGTTGGTTAAGCCTCCGACTTCAGCTCAGGTCAGATCTCATGTTTGTGGGTTCAGCCCCGCATCGGGCTCTGTGCTGACAGCTAGCTCAGAGCCTGGAGCCTGCTTCAGATTCTGTGTCTCCTTCTCTCTCTGCCCCTCCCCCTCTCATGCTCTGTCTCTGTCTGTATCAAAAATAAATAAAACATTAAAAAAAACAACAAAAAACCCAATAATCCAATTAAAATAAGCAGAGGACATTTTAATGAATAGACATTTTCCCAAAGGAAATGTTCAAATGGCCAACAGACACATGAAAAAGCTGTTTAACATCACTCATCATTAGGGAAATGCAAATCAAAATCATAATGAGATATTACCTCACACCAGTCAGAAAGGCTAGTATCAAAAAGACAAGAAATAACAAGTGTTAGCAAGGACAGAGAGAAAAGAGGACCCTCATGCACAATTGGCAGGAATCTAGACTGTGGTGCAGCCACTGTGGGAAATAGTATGGAGATTCCTCAAAAGTTTACTAGAAAATACCATATAATCCAGTTATTTCACTAGACATTTACCTAAAGAAAATTGAGAAAACACTAATTTGAAGAGATATGTTTATCACTGCATCCATTGCAACATTATTCACAATAGCCAAGATATGACAGCAACTTCAATGTCCATTGGTAGATAAATGGATAAAGAGAATGTGATTTATATACAGAATGGAATATTACACAGCCATAAAAAAGAACTAGATCTTGCCATTTGCAACAACATGGATGGACCTAGAGGGTATTATGCTAAGTAAAATACATCAGGCAGGGAAAGACAAATACTATATAAGTTCAAAAGCAATTGAACAAAAAAACAAACAAAACCAGAAATAGACTCATAAATACAGAGAACAAACTGGTGGTTTCCAGAGGGGAGGGGACTGGGGGGTTGGGCAAAACAGGTGAAGGGGATTAAGAGGTACAAACTTCTAATTATAAAATAAATAAGTAATAATGATGAGAAGTACAAAATAGAGAATATAGTCAATAATATTGTAGTAAGGTTCTATGGTGACAGGATAACTACACTTATTGTGACAAGCATTGAGTAATGTATAGAATTGTTGAATCACTATACTGTATACCTGAACTCATAACATTACATGTCAGCTACACTTCAATAATAAAAATTTTTAAAAAATTTGCATCTAAATCCTTTTCTCAAAGTCTGCTTCTGAGACTACCAACCAGACCCATACCCAATATTCTCCTGAAATATTCCTTTCTTGGGTAAGTTAACTATAGTTGCTTTCCTTTGCTTACAAGCAAAGAATAATAAGTGATAGAATGTAGAAAGGGGACAGAGAAAGAGAGTATGAGAGCTACAAGTGTCTTAGTGCAAGCCAGCATTGTGGAGGGAAATAACAGTGAAGCCAGAGAAAAGACTGCTCTGTGGAGGAAAATGGGGCAAGCCCATACAAAAAGAAATGCCTCATCAGGAAGGCCATACTGCAGTTTTGTTCCACTTCTTACTTGTGACTCTCACTCTCTATGGACTGTCTTGCCCTTGGAATAAGAATGTAATTGGGGCACCTGGGTGGTCCAGTTTGTTGGGTGTCTGACTCTTGATATCACCTCAGGTCATGATCTTGTGGTTGTGGGATTGCTCCATGCTGAGCATGGAGTCAGTTTCATAGTCTCTCTCTCCCTCTCTCTCTCTCTCTATCTCTCTCTCTCTCTCCCCCTCCCCCTCAAAATAGATAAATAAACATTAAAAAAAGAGTGTGACTCTTTCTTCCTCTTCTGTCCGGTCCCATCCTCTACAGGAATTGGCCTTATGTGTAAGCTCTGTGACTTAAATAACAAATGGAATGTCTTCTCCCAAACATCTCTAATAGGGCATAGGAGGATTAACAGAAATGAGGGCATTTTGTCGCTTTCCCAAGGTATATCTGAGGACCATAAAGTTGCAGAAATTTGAACTTCGATGGGATATAGTGAGAGATTTAGTGAGGGCTGACGGAAGAGGCTATGGGAGCCCAGAGGATGATCTGGAGGACATTTTGGCACAATTTGTAAAATTTCTGGTCAGAATTAGATGGTAAAGGATTGTGTGGGTATCTAACCAATGCTTCAATTCTACATTAAATATTTAATCTGGGGACCCTAAAACCCTCTAAAAACACAGACGTTCCTCTTCCATACAGGAAAACATTGATTTGAAAAACACAGGAAGCATCTGATATAGAAAGCTTCAGTGACTTATCCAAATAAAACCTATGAGACTGGGTTGATAGTAGAGTATCCAGATAATTTATTATCTAAACTGGGACAGTTTTGAAAGTGGTACAGGGCACTATGAATACCAAGGACAACAAGCACCAACCAGGATGTCCCTGGCAAATTGTGACATAAGTTTAGGAGCCCAGGGCACATTCTGCTTTCCTAATTGGAAGACATGTCTGGCTGGCAAGTGAAAGTCTAGGATCTACACTTAAATAAAACTGATAGGTCCCATATTCCTCCTTGGTAGATACGGAAGAGTGGAAAATGTGGAAAATGCACTGGTCTTAGAACTAAAAAGATCCAAATCCAAGCCAAGCTCTACCCCTCCCTTACTGACAGTACTCTTTACCTAGATCAGCCTGATTTCCTCTTCTGTAAAATAAGGGTGATTCCCCACCATTCACAGGTTGTTGTGAAGATCAAAGACCGATGTAAGATAAAGCTTCTTGTAGGCTCTTGTTCAACAAATGTGTGGTGGTGTTATTTGTCCATTCTGCAGTAAATGTGGATAACCTCATTATATGAAAAGCTCAGATCTGATACTTGATTTCTAGGAAAGTATAGAAAAAATTGCCTCCATATTTCCATTCTGTTGACTTCATCTTGAGGCATGTCCTATTTCAGACCACCAGCCCCCTCCTTTCACTCAACATGAAGGCAGTTTTGACCCTTGAACTTTTAGCACCTTTTCTCCATTGGGGAGAAAGACCAGCTCCACATTTAAGTGAAAATGCATGTATATTCCTTGACTCTCTGCCTGACACCACTCACTTTCACCAAGAACAGGCAACAGGAGTAGCTTGTGTTCAGCACTTGGACCTTTCCATGGCCAGTTTGAAGGGTAACATGGAAAAACTTATAGGGGCATGAGGAGAATAATATGGAGGTTTTCAGCTGTAAAAGAAGACCACACACATAGCCCCATGTGGATTGCGCCCTGGACCCTCTTCAAAAACATGGAAGTTGCACGCTCTGCAGCCATGCGTAGGCCTGGTTTAATTAACTGTAGGCCACAAACGGGCTGGCAAACAAGACGCCGAAAGGCTGTCTACTTCTGTAGTAGAAATTTCCCATTGCTCTGCGTTCCCTGATAAGATAGTATATGTGGAGAGTACAACCTGAATGTTGGCAGATGGTTCTGTCCGTTTTTCCATCATTTTGAGTTTAGCAGGAAAACCCCAAGATGTGTTTTGACACAAGCATGCTTTTTTCCTTCCCCGAATTTTGAAATGGCTGTGTTTGGAGGCTAATTAAGTCCATATGCTTCTGATTCATTTACACTTAACTCATCAAAACGTTGTTTTGTAATAGCCATTTGAAGTCCAAGGCGCCTCTCTTGAGCTTTTTTTTCTAAAAACCAGGAAGCTATGGTTTGCCAGCCAACAGCAGGGTTCTCATATCAAAAGGTTCAAATATGGTTCAAGACAAGATCCTACACCCAGGAGATTCTAGCAGTTAGGAATTGTCCTAAAACATCACTGTCAAGTGTAGGGTGTGACTGAATCACTGTTCAGAATGGTAGAACACAGTTTGTGAGAGAAAAAAAATCATGCTAGAATCACTGGGCCTAATAGGGAAATTTAGTCGAAGTGGCAACTGGGTGGCTTTTTCCATTTTTGAAGAAGAGTTTTCATTAGGCATCACTAAGATTTATAACTGCAGGTTTCATGCCAACCTGTTAAGTAGCCTCCCCACCATCAGTTTTTCCTATCAGATCTCGCTTATACTTCTTAAAAAAGTATCCATAATGCAGACTTAAAGCAAAATCATGACTCCTATTCTTTTAATGTCACAGGAGAGCATTATCTAACCAGCTAACCTAAGAGTCATCCGATTTCTGAAATTGATAATCTTTGTTTGACTCACTATTTACTACAGTTCGGGGCCTAGACTCTGTAAAGTATGATATTAAATTGTAGAGTTGAAAATTAGTGTTGTCCACTAAATAAACAATAACTCTATCCAGGAGAAAAGCTATCTGCAAAGCTTGCTGTTTTGCCAGGCTGTGGGACATTAACCAGCTTCGGAGCTAACTTGACAATATGATTTCAGCACTGTTTTCTTTGACTGACTATGTACAGTCTTTCCTATTCTCCCTCAAACCTGGTTTACGATCTGCTTGGTTTTCTCATTAACACAAAGATTTATTTAATCACAATGTGTGTCAGAGAGTCCTTTAACTTTTTGAAAATTACACTTTGAAATTTCATAAGGCTAGAGCCTGGCTTATCTCATAGACCCTTCTGCTGCCACTCATCTGATAACTATGTAAAGCAAATGAGCTCAAAGAGTTGAAAATTGAACAGACACAGCAGTAGAAAAGGTCCAAAAACTAGTCAAGATGGAAGGAAAGAGGAGGGTTTTGAACACTTAATGAGTTTACCGATGTGGTCTCCTTTCAGCCATGTAACAGCTCTGACGGAAAGGCATCAGCCCACTTTCCAGGTGAGAAAAGGGAGGCAGGGAGTGGTTCACCCAGCTTCGGGGAAAGGCAACACCCAGGTCTGAACAGGGAGCTGTCAATTCCAAGCCCACGTGTGTTCCTCCCTCCACCTTCCCCTCTGCTATATCATTAAAGGCTTCCAGGGATGAGTCTGTAAAAAAAAAAAAAAAATCACCAACGTGGAGAGAAGCAGACCTCGCCAGGTCAGGATGGAGTATAGGACAAATAGGGCTTTTTCCACAGAGAGGTAAGTCACGAATGTTCACACTGACGGAAGTATATCCGACTTTCCCTGATAGCTCAGAATAAATGTTTAAAAAAAAAGTTCTTACAAACCTAAATGCCAACCTAAACTACTTTTTTTACATTATATAAATAAGTACAAGCACAAAATCTCATTCATTAGCTTAACACTTGGAGTCCCTGGCTGGGGCGGGGAGGGGAAGGGCTTGATTGGTTGAGAGGAACTGGGCATGCTCAGTGCTGCCCTGCCCCGCCCGACTGTCCTCCCTTCCTACCGGGGGTTGCTGGTGTCTACACTGCTCTCTGCGGTACATCTGTGATGTTATCCAGCCCAGTCTAAGGCCAGGTGGCCAAGTTTCATTCTGGTGTGACATGTAACACATCCGAGCCATGACCTCCCATCTACCTTGTATGAGTTACAGAGCTGACATTTTGATCATGGGCCTGATTCCTGTTTTATCTATACTTGTTGGGTCTTTGTGGTGTGAATCACACCTTTCTTCCTCCACTGAGTTTGAAGTATTTGATGCTATAGAAATAGGCTATACAAATTAACAAATTATACGTTTAAAAAATTATAAAAATAATAGAATTCAAGGTAGCAACACTAATTAATGTGATGTGGGAGATGGAGTCTGTAGTCTCCGAAACATTAAACTGCTGGCACTCTTGTTGGTATGGTCCCCTAGGGAGCCAAGTGACTGCTCACTCCCACCCAGTCCATTATTCCCTTTCCGACCAATTTGACACTTTCCTTAAAAGGTACACCTTTGTATCATTTTGCCTTCATTGAGTACATCATTATATAAAACTACCTCAATTCTTTTCCCATTAACTCAAGGTAACAAAAATATTTCTACTTGGCACTAACATGATGCCAAAGGCAAGTGCAGACACAGCCTTATACATACATAGTAGTTCTTGGATTATAAGATGTTGACCTAGATCAGTGTTTCTCCATTTTTTTCATTAGTATCCACTCAAAGAGCTTTTTTAGACATTTTACTTCCTAACCCCCTCCATGAAATGTTAATACCATAGACATACGGTGTATCTGTTTATATGCCATATGTATATATAAAGATTTTTAAAGATAAATTTTTTCATCACACTCCTCCAAGAATCAATTCTTGCCCCCTCAGGAACAATATCATCCCCTTTGAGAATGCATAATCTAAACCAGTGTTGCCCAATAGAAATCTAATACAAGCCATATACTGCATATAATTTTTTAATTTTCTAGTAGCCACATTAAGAAAATAAAAAGAGACAGGCAGAATTAATGTATTAATTAATTCTCATAATGTATTTTATTTAATTCAGTATATCCAAAATGTTATCATTAAAGCAGATCATTGTACTTATGTACAAAAATTTCCTAATGAGATATTTTATATACTTGTTCCTTACCAAGACTTTAAAATGTATTTTACACTTCAATTACAACTCAATATCTATTAGCCACATCTTAAGTGCTCAATAGCCATATGCAGACAGTGGCTACGGTATTTACATAATTCGAAATGACCAACTCACCTGAAAGCCAGGCTTATTTTCAGAATGCTTGCAAACTGCAAGAGATATATGTGTGGACCTCCAGAGACCTGTAGATTGCAGTTTGGAGAAGCACTCCCGTAAACAGTGGGATTTACAAGAACCCATCAAACCAAACTTCATTGAGCAAGGGAACCCTGCTTTTGCCAGTCAGCATTCACAGCAAATTTAATGTTCAAGGGAGACTCTTAAAAAACCACTTGTCACCTTACTCAGCTACTAAGTACCTGCTTCTATTTTCTACTCTGTGTTCCCCACATTGTACCCCATGCTTCTCTGCCTCATGGCCTCTCATTCTTGTCTTCCTTCCAGGTGTTTCCCTCCCCTCCAGTAGCTGCAATTTCAGCTCCGATATGACAGGATCTGATGGGGGAGGGGGAATCTCTCCAGGTTAGGGCACCTCTTTGAAGTGGAGTCCCTCCAATACTTTGCTGGAGGTCCCCTCATCAGAACAGGCTCCAGGCAAGATGACAAAGTGCAGGGAGAGCCTGCCTACATTGCCCATTCTAGACCCCCTTTTCTTGGAGCCCCAGCCCACCCTCCTGGCTTTCTAGAGCTGAAGGTCTCTCCAGTCTTACCTCCCCAGCCACACTGAGAGGAAAGAGAGAAGGGGGAAGGAAGTAAGAGAACAAAGAAACAGCTACTTTAATCCTCCTGAAGTTGCAACTCAAAACTCGCCACACACTCACACACACACACACACACACACACACACACACACACACAGTGGTTCCATTTTTTATGATCTCCAGGACTCTAGTTTGTCATTGACCTGTTTTCAGAATGCCACTTTCTTGAACATGGGGTTGGGTGGAAGAAAGGAAGAGAAAGGAAATAAGAGAACTTCCAACCATCTGGTTTTGGATTGCATCAGAGAGCTATTTTTGTGGCACAACCCCCTACACACACACACATATACACATATAGCCACCAGTCTTTGTGTTTAGGAGAACATTAAAGGCATTCCTTTAGGACAGTGATTGGGCTCTCCCCTCCCCAAGGAGATATTTGCAATATCTGGAGACATTTTGGGCTGTCATAACTGGGGCTAAGCATGCTACCAGCATGTAGTGGGGAGAGGTCAGGCAGGCTAAGTATCCTGGAGCACACAGGACAGTTCCCCACAACAAAGAATTCTCTGACCCAAATGTCAGTAGTGCCAAGGTTGAGAAACCATGAGCTTTAGGGGAAAAAAATTGTTTCACTGGTAAGGAGTCAGGGAGACCTAAAGGCAGAAGAAGGAGAGTAAAAGAATGAGGTGATCTTAAAGCATTTTGGACAACTGAAAGAGAGCAGCCTGCCGTTGAAAATATAACGCCTATTTGTATACTGGAGAGATGCGTTTCCTGTTATTGCAATACGGCAAAGACATGGGTCGCTAGGATGATCCAGAAAGAGGATGAAATGTAAGCCTCTGAGTGTCTGGGTGTCAAGCTTGGGCCAGAATCCATGATTTATTGAAAGATGAGAGTTTGTCTACTGCCCCTGATGCTCCACAGAAGAAATGTAAAAACTACTGGGGTAAGTAAGGTACCTGGGTGGCTTAGTCAGTTAAGCGTCTAACTTTAGGTTCCAGCTCAGGACATGATCTCGTGGTTCTTAAGACTGGGCTCCGTGATAGGCTCTGTGCTGAGAGTGTGGAGCCTACTTGGGATTCTCTCTCTCTTCCTCTCTCCCTCTCTCCCTCTCTCTCTCTCGTGACCTCTCTTCACATTCTCTCTCTGTCTCTCTCTCTCAAGATAGATAAATAAACATTTGAAAACATAAAATAAAATCATCTAAAAAAATACTGAGATGACAGATGGCCAGCCCATGAAAGAACACAGTAGCTTGTGTCAGACTTCTGAACCCGTCACGGGAAGATCCGGGGGGCTCTGTGCTCCTCATCTCAGCACACTTTGCACAGTGCCTACACATGCAGAGCCTTGTGGAGGCGGGACTTCACGATTCCTGGTAGTTTTCCCATTTGTTCTTCTATGAGTCCAGGCTTCTTCTAAACTGTTTTCAACATGCTGGTGAAGGACCTACTGCCATCTTCATTTTTCAGGCAGGAAAGAAATCTAAGGCACAGAGAAGTTAAGTAAGTATCCCACGGCCACACAGCTGGTAAGATGTAGAGGCAGGATTCAAACCAGGTCTGTCTGATTTGATCTGTCCTGGCTTGACACTTGACCACTAGGCCATGATGCCATTCAGCATGGAGATCTCAGTTAATGGAGGCTGACACCTTCAGATTATTAAAGCCAAGACAAGCAGATGTTTGAATCCACTGAGCATCTCCCCTAAACCGTAACATCGACTGTTTGCGGGGCCCAGGGAGAGCGCAACAAGAGGCCAAGCTCCTGCAGACTGCCTCCTTTCCCTCCCCCTCTCCCCTTGCGCCCACTAATTGGAAAGCCCAGGCACCACACTTTATCTGCACTATAGGAAGGAAATTTAAAGGCACAAGAAGGCAAACCTGTTCCCAAGGACTCTCTTGGTAGTTTTAAGGAGTAATTGAAACTCGTAGTTGACCCCAAGCCTGCGGAGTTGGCACCAGGAGGAACACAAGCATTTTATAAATGCTCTTCCTGGAGGGGAGGTGAGCTCACTTCCTGAGGGAATTACTGCAGGGGGTGTCTGCGGGGGCCAGCCGGGCCGCGCTTTCAAACATCTGAAACAGCCCGCGGTGTAATCAGGCATGAATATTGACTCAAATAAATTATGCATGTTTATACAATCATTTATTATTTTATTCACACGCTCGCTCCATGTAGTTAGCCTGGGCAAGTGCCACAGGGCTAGTCAGCTCTTGGATGGTGTAAAAATCAGTTGCTTTGAGATATTTGGTGGCTAAAGGGAAATCCAAGTCATTAGTGAAAATTATAAGCAAAATGACAGCAAATTCCTATCATCGGGAAGGGCCTTGGCAAGTCCAAGTCACTGGGGTCAGACATTGCCCTACTCCTCGGGCTTTCATGAGACCATGGAAGAGTGAATATGGACAGCTCCAGAGCATTCTAGCAATTATCATTTTAACAAATAAGGCTCTTTTCTAATATTCACATTCCTTTCGCATGGCCTCATGAAAACACAAACATTCACTCCATCCTCAAAAAATGCAGGCGCTCTGGGAGGAAAAAGCTACCCGCTCAGCCCTGAAGCCAGGCTGGAGGAACCAAAGACTGATATCAGGTCCTGGGTTACGAAGCTGATGGTTTCCGACTTAGCTGATAAACTAGAGCACACCTCTGGGAGCATTGCCACGCCCCACTCCTGGGGCCTTCAAGAGAGAAGACACCGCTTCTGGAAGAGACCCCCTGAGGCACTCTTCCAGAAGTTCTGGCTTACAAGTTGGGTGACGGGAGCTGACAGCGGGCATTCAGGCCTGTCTGCTCCTGGATGGAAGTAAGCTCACCAGGCAGAGCCCAGGCCCTGACAGCTCTGTGAGTCTAGATGTGCAGACTAAGACCCGCTGGAGACCCTCCACAGGGAGGCTGAGCTCTGGTGGAGCTTTCCCCCCTAGAGGCCGCATTCACAGCTTTCCGGAAGCTTTGTGTTTGGAGGACTGAAGCTGACACTGCCCCTTTCACCCTCGTCTGATTTCTGGAGTTTTGTTGTTCAGTTACCAGCCCAAAAGGGAAACAGAACAAAGAATTCAGATTTCCTCAATACATGATAAAAGGAAGCTAATGTACTTCTATTTGCCGAAAAGCCACTGAAATGAACCTCAGTACAGTATCTTTTTTCTTGATAATTATTTCAGAAGGTACTTACACTCCAGAAACTTGCTACCATGGGTTATGAATGTTTAAGTTAATACATTAATTTACATCTGTACTTTTTATGGATTATTTTCAAATTTCATGATCTGAGAAAATTGAAAGTAAAGTAGATAAAACCCAAGAACAACAAACTCATCTCTGAAAAAGAGAAAGGTTTTCACTTTCTATATTTTGTGTTTCTGCAATTTTTTTTAAACAATGAGATGAATTACTTATATACTATGAAAAAAATCATTTTTAAAGAAATGAAAAAGTAGCAATACATAAAATTGTAAACACTTAGACTCTTAGAGAAAAGAAACAGTATCCTCAAGTTAGGAGGGAGAGAAGGAAGGCAGGGACGTTTAAAAAGTGTGTGACTATAATCCCAAACTTCTCAGTAGTTTTTCACTGAAAAGACTGATCACTCTGGTGTCATAATGGACCCAAGCTCAGAGTTAGAATCCTAACAGCCCTTAAGTAACTGCCCTCAGCAGCACATGGACTCAGCTGTGACTTCCAGACACTAAATATTAATGAAACAGGCATCTGGACATCTCCGGACACCAATGGGAAGGAAAATTTCTAATGGAAAATTCTAGGCGCTAATGGAAGAGAAAAATTGTAACTGTGAACCAAATTAAGGGAAGAGATTAGGATCAGGCTGCTTACATTAATGGAGTGTATCTCCCTCATCACAGAAAACGGTGTGGCCAACAGGCCTTTAAAGCCAAATGTCCAAGTGATGGATTTGAGTGAAATTAATCCCCAAAAGTCATTGGCAAGCTACGTGCTGCCTAGTGTTTCCTCCGTAGCGATACCTCCTAGTGAGATATTTTTCTATAGCTTTGTCACAAGGAAATCATATATTGGCAGATTCATTAGTAGGTGTTATTATCCTTACCGAACGTTCTACACAGAAGGGGAAATACTTGTTCGTTAACTTCTTTGTACATTCTTGACTTGGAAATCAGTATTAAAAGAGTGATGAAATGGAGTGAGTCCTAGAGCAACGTGCTTTGACTCCTTCCCTCCTTGTGAGCCCTCCTTCCTCTGGGCCCCTCCCACGAGTGGGCAGCACAGAGGCGGGGCCAGCATCCACACCCGTACTCCGCGCAGGTGCACACGTACCACAGGTGTACGCGCACAACACACACACACCACATACGTATCACACAATACACGTATCACCCAATACACATACACACACCACACATACACAACCACACACGCTACACACACCACACACTACACATACCTCACATACACACCATACACACCACATATACACAAATACCCCACACACATACACCCACACACTACACACACCATACATACAACACACACACTGCGCTGCACACACCACACATATAACTACACATGTACATTCACAGCACACACATACCACACACACACATACACATCACACACACACTATACCCACCACACATAAATATACATACCATACATGCGTGCCACATATATACCATACACACAAACCTCATAACACCACACGTATACACACCACACAAACTACACACACACCACACATACACAACCATACACACACTCCCCACTCCACACACATATACATCACACACGCATACTACACACCACACACACCACACACATTACATACTCCACACACATATACATCACACACACACATGACATATACACATACTACATACACCACACACATATGCCACACACACACATACCATACACACATACACACCACTTACATACACTACACACATATATATACCCCACACACACCACGCAAACCACTTACACATCACACATAGCACACACACATACACATAAAAACACACCACACACATTCACACACCACACACACACTATATACCACACATACACACCACACCTACACACAAACCGCACCTGCACACACATGTACACACCACACATACCATATGTACACAAATACCACGGACCCCACACATATACACACACTACACATACTACACACACACACACTGTCCCACCCGTAGGCCCTGATAGCACAGGGAGCAGCCCCACTGGGCCAGTCTGTGGTCAGTATCTGAAGGGTGAACAAGGGCTCAGCTAGTGCGGGGCCTAATTTCTAAGACCTTTGTGCCACTGGGTAGCCAAGTGTAACAACATCCTGTGCTACTTCCAAGAGCACAATAGACTGGGCCTCTCTCAGCTGGGAGGGGAAGGGAAGAGGGGAGACATTGTGAGTCACTAATTTTACCAAAACAAAGTGGACTGAATTCCACATTCTAGAAAGTGTGAGCAGCACCGATTGTATGAGTGTGTGAAAAGAGGCAGTAAAAAGCCCAAAACAAGCTGACCATTCTTCTCAAGTATCTTTAAAGCAAAATAAATACTTTTTTAGAGAGGCAAGCTGAGATTTGCCATTTTTTCTGGGAAGACCTTATGTTTCCATCATTAAAGGAAGAGCTAAAAGATGGGAAGTACTATGAGCCCTTAAATAAAGTGAGACTGATCTCCAACATCTTGTGTCCAGCAGTAAAAAAAAAATCAAGTGACAAAACCATGCAGAGTATCATTCCACTTCTGCAGAAAGAGAACTTTATTCCATGGTCACATCTTTGTGTGTGAATGCACAGAAAAACGACTTGAAGGATCCACCCCAAACTGTTAACAACTGTTATCTCTGAGAAAGGAAATGGAATCCCCAGTGAGAAGCCAGTGGTGAAGAGGCTTTTCACAGTATTCCTAATTCATTTGAATCTCCAAGAAGGAAAAATTCACTCCAATATTACCTGCATAATGAAGAAGGCAAGACAAAATAACAGTAGAGGAAGAAGAAATTGGATTTACACACATAAATAAGAATTACAACTTTTTTTTAATGCCACGTCTCAGTTGGCAAAACACCCTGGTGTTTTGTGTGTTTTTAAGCTGAAGACACTTTCAAGATCACTAGTGGAAAGCAAAAAGACTTAAGACACCAAGAGCTTCAATGTAAGTACCGTGTGGGTCCCTAAGCTGTGAGCCGAGCCAAGGGGCTCCAGGCACATGACGGCAGCAGACATCACTGCAGTGGAGAGGTTTGGGGCCAGACTATCCAGGTTCCAACTCCACCTCGGCCACTTACCTGCTGGGTGGTCTGGCCTATTCCCTTCCGCTCTCTAAGCCCAAATTTCCCAGTCTGTAGAATGAAGTTAAAAATAGTATTTACCTTGCTGGTTGAAAAGAGAGAGATATAATTCTATGATTCATGGAAGCACTTAATGGGGCACTGAGGATATACAATAGCTGTTCTAGAAATATTGAGTACTGTTATTAAAGAAGCACCATGAGGGATTCCCACCAGAATGCATAATATCATCCCAAATCCAGAAGGAACAAGAATACTCCACTCACATACTCCGCCATCCACAAGGAGTTATTGAGCACTTTTTTGCACCCAAGTCTCCTAGTACTGCACTCCAAAAGTCCTCACTCCGAGAAATGAGCAGCAATTACAGCAAAAGGAAAAGTACTGGATGCCTCAGGAGCACATGGATTTGGGTAGCAGAGAATTCAGGCCTGTCCCAAGAGAGGGAAATCAGGTCAGGATTCTCAGAGGAAGCAAAATCTAACTCTGAAAAAGTCAGGTAGAATGAGACTATGTCCCAGACAGAACTCAGGAGCAAAGCTTAGCCATGCAAGTGACTTGGCAGGTAGCCAGTAACACAGGTAGTTCAGGTGGAGAAGGTGATGGGAATGTAGGGGAGAAGCTCATGAGGCAAGCAGAAATAAAAGATTAGGTATATCTAATAAATTCTCCTCCCTGGCACATTAATAGGTTTTCCCTGCTGGGCTGAACACTGCAGATTGGCTCATTGCTCTGGAAAAATTATGTGTCAGGTCAAGTGAGGGGCCTTTACAGCAACAAAAAAAACAGGACAGGGTTGGGAGATATTGAGGGAAACTAATGCCCACAGGTATCATCCCAAATCCAGAAGGAACAAGTATTCTTGTGGACGGTGGAGTATGTGAACACTCAAGTGTTCAAGAGTATCAACAATGAGCCACAGACAGATGAGGGTAACAAAACCTAAATGATATGAAACTCCCTTACTCTCCCTTTGCAGACACTTGCAGATCAGGATTTCCCAAGCCCCATCTCAGGGAGTTTCTAATGCAGTGTCCTCAGCTGGGCCAACACAGTAGGAAAGTGCCAAGGTGACACGTAGTAGGGAACAGGTTCCAGCTCCTTCCAACGGAGCACTTATGGTGCCCAAGAGAAAATCAACAGACCTACCCTTTGAGTTTGAGTACATGAGCATGGAGGAGGGCAAATTCTTGGAACTAGAATGAAGCCCAGGAAAGTGAAGAGATCAATCTTCTCCCAAATTCTCTAGGGATCGAGAATAAGGAAATCAGTATTCCTACCTTACCTTTTACTCCCTTTTCAGTTAGGTTACAAAACTGTGGCTCACTCTCTAGGTTTCCTGTCACAAAGATTGGTCTATGGATTGTTAGGGACTCAGCTTCAAAGCAATAACAGGTGGAGGAATCCCAGCGTCCAGTGCTGCCACAGGCCCAGCTATCTCCAAAGACCTCGGAGCCACATGTTGTATCACAGACCCCCACCCACCTGCCCACATGATCAGACCTAGGTGCAGCCACTCCATGGACTAGCCAAGCATGAAGAAGCTGGGCCAGTGGGGTTCTCTCACTCTTGTGAACTTTATTTGAGAGAAGAGAGAATCCAAGCTGAGAACCCAATTTGAAGGGATGCAGAAAGAGGAGACCCTTGAAGTACAGTAAAAGCCACAGGAGGCCATAAGTAAGCTGAAGTTATAAGGAAGCCACATTTTGAGGAAGAAGACAATATGAGCAAAATGGAGAGGAGACGGTTGATAAAGAAAGAGGAGCAAGAAGACACCAATAGAAGGAGAGTCTGAGAGAAAAGCCAAGCTGAGAAGAATGTAAAACACTCATGAGAAGATGCTGGTGCTCTCAGGAACAATGTTGCATTGGGGAAGGAGTCCCAAGTGATTCTCAGATCACCATCTTTCACCTCCAGAGAGGCTGGCTCCTTCACTAACATGGCGGGCTCAATACTTCTCATCTACCTGAGCCAGCCTGAGTGCACCTCCCATCCTTGGGTCCAAAGAACCTGGGAACACCCGAGGGATGTACATCTTAGGGACTAGGAGAACATGGGTATTTTCCACCACATTTCTGCTACCAATTTCTGAGGAACTGTGAATCATAGGAGTAGTGCGGAAAATACAGACATGGAAAATCTTTGTCTGACTTTTATAAGGGTGGGAATGTCATGGATCCTATTACCTTGTGAACTTTGATTCTATTTTGTGCAAGATTCTAGGGCAGAAAAATCAGACCAAAAGAGGTGGTCATAGGAGCCAGCAATGGTTTATGAGGAATCATTTGTAGCAGATCTGCTTTCCTAAAACGGGCATGGAAATTCAAAGAGTTTCTGCTAGACTATGTTTTTAGAGGAGTTGACTTTACCTTTGCCCCAGTGTGGAAGCCATTCTTTAAAATACAGACTTTAAAATTAAACACATTCCAAAATGTGGTGAATTAGGTACTATGACTCCTCAGTCTTTGAGCATTGTATCCTTCAGGTTTGACTTTCTCCATACAGTAATATGTGATTTGCCAGGTTTCCTAAATTTGGCTTGCCTAATTACCACTATTTTTGTTAATAAGAGAACACAGCAAATAGGTACCAGATAGCCACAATTTTATTAGTTTGCTAAGACTCTTCCTCCTGCAATTCCTCTTTTTTCTAATAGTAAGCAGCTTTTGTCAGTATTTTATTTACAGAAGCCAAAAAGGCTGTATATCAACTTTCAACTACCTCCTATCCCCGGAATTCCCCACTCTCACAAGCACGGGAAAAACTACAATTTGCCTTACTGTTTACTGTCTGCCTTCTCCATGCGCATCCCAACTATGAAACCTGTCAGTAATTCTGGTTTTTGCATCAGTACCTGATGCAAGTCTTCATTGAAACTGGGTTACGGTGGGAGGGGATATGCTGGAGCTTAGGTCTTATTAGAAGATGAACCATGACTAAGACATAGGAAGCCAGGACCTAGGCTACCAAAGATCTCTCTTTTCTGTCTCAATAGCTTGGATCTTCTCTGGTCTTATGTTTCTAAATCAGATCCAGGATTTCCACTGTGAGCCATTGACCTAGTTCATGAGATGAGCCAATAAACGAGCTGGTTCTTGGTTCAAAAGCTTGATGTGATCAATAAGACATTTGTAACTGTCCTATCTCACGGAATGCAATTTGTGGAGCCATATTGGGATATATGGTGATGTCGTCAAACTAGAAGTCAGACTCATCCTTGAGGAGGTCATGGAGGTATTAATATTTTAAGCCATCAAGATCTTTCTTGGTTGGACTCCAGTTGAAATCAATCATTGTCCACATAGTCTTGTTCTCTTCCTACCAGATGAGGAAATGCTAGTACTGCTTGAACCACTGCATCACAGCTGTAGCACTGGGGTCTCTGACACAATGGACTAGGACCTCAATCACCATCTTGGATCCAAGAATTTTTTATTTATGTCGCTGTATTTTTGATATCTGACTTGTTTTTGTTGTTGTTGCTCTTTCTAAGGATTTCCATCTCTCTGCTTCCACCTGTTCTTGCCTTTAGTATAACTATTTGAACTATTTGAACTCTCTGCTTCCACCTGTTCCATTAGAGCCTTTAGTATAACTATTTGAAATTCCCAGCTGGGTAATTCCAACATCCCTGCCATGTCTGGTACTGAAGCTTGCACTATCTCTTCAAATTGTGTTTTTTGTTGCTTGGTATGCCTTGTAATTTGTTCTTGATAGCCAAACATGATGTACTAAGTAAAAGGAACTTCTGTAAATAGCCTTTAGTAATGTGGTGGTGAGGTATGGGGGGAAGGGAAGCATTCTATAATCCTATGCTTAGGTCTAAGTCTTTTAGTGACACTATGACCCTGGACTGTGAATTTCACAAGTATTTCTCAGTTTTTTCTCCTTAGGTGGGACAGGATGGCTACAGTGGACTGGAATTGGTATTTCCTTCCCCTGGGGGTAGACGTTAAGAAGAGCTAAGTGCTCTGATGTATTTCAGAATGGTTGCTTTTCTCCTCCCCTGCAGGCAAGGAAATCCCCCACTCCCCATACTTGGTGTTTACTGTGAGGACCTGGTCAAGCTCCTGGAGGTAAATCTCAAAAAAATTGTGGAGAGTCCCCCTGGAGAGTTTTTAACTCTTAGACTTGTCTACACTGAGTTCCCCACCATTTATCAGTTTCAGTTCCTGCTCTCTCATGTGGCACTGGTTCCCACATAGCTTCTACTTGACTCTGCTCCAGTAAGCCATGACCTGTCTCCCCAGTCCTGGGGGAAGTGGTGTGCCCTGCGTCTTCACTTCTCTTACAGATCCAAGAAGATTTGTTGATTTTCCAGTCTGTTCAAGCTTTCACTTGTTGTTAGGATGGAGTGGTGGCCTCAAGCTCCTTCCATGCAAAACTGGAAGCAGAAAGATCCAAGAATTTTTTTTAATTCCTTTTGTCTCCACCATTATACCATGAAACAAGACAGGAAGCATGGCTACCACCATCCACATTTTATTTTATCTTTTTTTAAGATGTAATTATTCAAAAAGTATTGGGGAAGGTACAGCAAAAAAAAAAAATGAAAGCATGACTTTTAAAATTATAACACCTTTACAAATAACTATCCTCATTACACTAAACATTTTTTAAAGTTTATTTATTCATTTTGAGAGAGAACGAGACAGCACAACTGGGAGAGGAACAGAGATGAAGGGAGAGAGAATCCCAAGCAGTCTCCACACTGTCAATGCAGAACCCAATGAGGGCTTGAACTCACAAAACCAAAAGATCATGACCTGAGCTGAAATCAACAGTCAGATGTTTAACCAACTGAGCTGCCCAAGTGCTCCTCCATTACACCCAACATTTTATGTTATCTTAGAGTACATTCTAGAAATATGCTTGACAAATAAAAAGTACCCCTGATCCTTGATATGACCTAAATCAAAAAACCTACAGAAATCAGGGAAAAGCAAGGCCACTGACCTAAAAATAAGTGCTTGATTGTTTGGTGTCCAAGGGCCTTTCATGGAAAATAGAGATCATCAACGTCTACTGGCTTTACCTGAATGCTTAACCCACGTGCTCTGTACATCACAATGCAGACTGAGTTCGGCAGAGGGAGTGCCTGAAAGGGCAATGTTTGGGAAATACAGGCAAGACCTAGGTAAACATTTCTTCTGAATAGAATTAGTGCTGAGAGGAGAAGTCCAGTGATTGTAGAAGACTGTTTATTTTGGTGATTTTGTTAGTTGTCTGTGGCAGATACTGCATATTATTTCAAACATCAGCTCCAACTCTGTCTAGTACATGTCCCTGCTCTGTAGAGGCTTAAAGGGGGGAAATCCATCCTTCTCAGACCCCCTTAAGAAGCACTTGTTGCTCTCCAGTTGGAACCTATTATTGTCTGCATTTTTATGGGAGTAAGCAAGCGTTCTAGATTATACCAAACAGATGCATCCATGAGAGACTTGGAAAGTGGCAATGAGCGATGAAAGGCAGCACTCATGAGGGAAGAGGGATCTGTGACAGTTATGGCCAAGGTCTCCTTTATGGTCCCAACAGCATGTAGTCTGGTTAGTTGGCGGTGGGAACAGTGAGATTTCTGCTAGAAAAGTCTCATTGTGTGGTTGGTGTTTCTCCTAGTTGCTTATTCCTGACTATGTAGTATCCAAGCTTAGCTCCCTGGTTGTCCTGGAAATTCTGTACTAACTCTGCCTAAACTAGTTTGGTGGATTCTGTTGTTTGCAGTTGAGAAAACCTGGCCTCTTCATGGTTTCCAGGCAATGAGGTGGCAGGTGGATGGCCACACAATCCATTCATATCTTTCTCTCTTCTCCAGTGCTTCCAAATGACCAGATAAGACTCTGAAAGATGATTCATCTGAAAGATGATTCTGATGCACCAGCTAAGAGACCTGAACCTAAATTGTTAAAATACACTGGAAAGACCAATATGAAAAGTTCGGAATTTTCTCACAAACTCTATCCTGAAAACACTGCTTTATGTTCAAAGGAAAAAATCTTGAAGAAACTAATCATACCCTATATTTTATGTGGGGAGCCCACTTCAACTAGTCTCATAATAGTTTAAATTATTTTAAGAAAAAGTATTCTGAAAGGAAAATGTGTAGTCCAATTCTTTAACATCTTTAATATCTCTGAATTCAGGACTTTTTATTAGGTTTTAACATAGGGTTTCCATGTTTCATTGAGGTTCTCTTCAAAGGATTTTTTTCTCAAGCAACTGCATTTGTTCTGAGAACATGTCTATCTCTGCCATCTTCCCTATTAGGGCAGCTTACCCTTATTTAAAAGCTGGAAGTTGACTTAGAACTATAGGTTTAACATAATAAAAAGAACTCATGAGGCAAATGGGTGGCTCAGACAGTTAAACATCCATGGTTAGTGAGATCAAGCCCCATATCAGGCTCAACACTGGCAGTGTGGAGCCTGCTTGGGATTCTCTCTCCGTCTCATTCTTTTTGCCTCTCCTCTGCTTGCTCTCTCTCTCTCTTTCTTTATCTCAAAATAAATAAATAACTTTTAAAAAACTCATTCACTAAGTCACACATGAAAACCATGACCCAGAAGCTCTGACACAGAACATACAAAGAGTTAAAAGGATATAAAGGAGGGTAATAGATGACTGGAGTAATAATAAGTAATAAGGGTGGAGGAGGGTAAAAGAGTTTGCAAACAAAACCTAGATGTCTTTTATTTTGAGACTGAGTATAGAACAATGTCAGGAGGATTGGGACAGAGAAGGTTGTAAGCATTTCTAGAAAAGGAATTTGATGTCCATAAAAAAGATTTTGCCATCTTAGGAAAGGATAGCTCCTCCTGCTCGGTTACCAAAGGCAGAGATCTGGTAGTTATTCTCCACTCCTGTCCCTCTCTCACTTCTCATAGATGATCCATCACCAGACTCTTCCGTTCCAGCTGCAACTTGTTTCTTGATTCATCCATGTCTTTCCAAGTCTTCTGGCAATGTCAGAGTCCAACTGAATATCATCTCTGATATTCAGACCTCCGGACTGGCCTGCCTGCTTCCTCACCAGGTCTCCTCCCAGCCATTGTCTTCATAGTAGCCAGAGCCAACATTAGCCACAGGGCAGCAGGCCACACCGTCCTCCACACCATGCCTGGGTCCTGCTCACCCTGCCAGGTTCATCTCCATACCCTCCACCACGCTCCATCACATCTCTCTTCCCATGCATTACAGGCCAACCTCCTCTTTTTCTCAGAGCCCACACAGGAGAAAATCTTATCTGCCTGGAATGTCCTTCACTGACTCTTTGTGGCATTCACTCAGCTCTGAGCTAACTGCCACTTTCAAGCCAGGCTCTGTCCCACCCCTACCCTCCCACACCCATGTCTAGGTGTTGTGTCCCACCCCGCCACCCTTTCTACTCTCCCAGAACCTGTTTTTTTTCCCACAGAATGTCTCAGAGTTGGTAATTATATATTTACTCATATCTTCTTTTGTTTATGTCATGTCCCCACTAGACTTTAAGCTTCTCAATGACTGAGCTCTTCCCTATTTTGTTCACCATTGCATTTTTAGAACCTAACACTGTGCCTGGCACATAGCAGGTTCTCATGTGTACCCATTTTCACTTCTGGACAGATCAAAAAGCTGCTTAGGATATTAATTCAGGAGGATTTAGCAATAAGCAAAAAGGGGGGAATTAAACTTAAATCAACAAAACTGTGGTTGAAAACAGATCTAGACAGTACCTCCAGAAGCTGGGGGGAAGAAATAACAACTAATTACATATATAGCTCACTCTGTGTTGTTTCCACCTTCCAGTCTGCAAAAATATAGATAAAGGTTCTTGAAACTGGATTTGGCAACAACCAGTTGGTAAAGCAGCTCACATTATCTACTAATGTTACAGATAAACATACCCAGCAATCCACTCTTACTGTAAAAGCAACAGAAGCATGTGCAAGAATGTTCAGAGCAATATTATTCACAACAGTCCTACACTGGAAACTACCCAGTGCCCACCAACAGTAGGCTAGATACATAAATTATGATTTAGTCATGCAATGTAACACAACTACAGCCATAGGCGGCAACAAGGATGAATTTAACAAACACATGGCAAGGAGGCAAAAAATTCAGATGCTCAAGCCATGTATGATTCCATTTATATAGAACTCAAACAAAAAAAAAAAAAGCAGACAAAACTAAACTATGATGTTTAGGGATACAAGCTTAAATGTGAATGCATTTATCCTGTTGATCCTAAGAAAGAGCAAGAAAGTTATTGTCATTGATAAAGTTCTATTTCTTGACCAGGGTGGCAGCTAAATAAGTGTTTTCTTTTGGGTAAATATCGAACCATGTTTCAAAAAACTAAATATACATAAGAATCACTTATTTTTGTTTTTGTTTAGGAATAGAGAGAATGAGAGAGACAGTGGGGAAAGGGCAGAGAGAGAGGAAGAGAGAGAATCCCAAGCAGTGTGAAGCCTGATGCAGGGCTCAAACCCACAAACTGTAAATCATGACCTGAGCTGAAGTCAGATGCCTAACTGACTGAGCTACCCAAGTCCTGCTAAAAATGCCAATTCTTTTTTTTCTTTTTTTTTTTTTTTAGCATAGCCACCTTTGGGTACCTAGATTTTTTTTTAAATAGTTTATTGTCAAATTGGTTTCCATACAACACCCAGTGCTCTTCCCCACAAGTGCCCTCCTCCATTACCACCACCTCCTTTACCCCCTCCCCCTCCCCCTTCAACCCTTAGTTCCTTTTCAGTATTCAATAGTCTCTTAAGTTTTGCATCCCTCTCTCTCCCCAACTCTCTTTCCCTCTTCCCCTCCCCTTGGTCCTCCACTAGGTTTCTCCTGTTCTCCTGTTAGATCTATGAGTGCAAACATATGGTATCTGTCCTTCTCTGCCTGGCTTACTTCGCTTAGCATGACACCCTCAAGGTCCATCCACTTTCCTACAAATGGCCAGATTTCATTCTTCCTCATTGCCATGTAGTACTCCATTGTGTGTATATACCACATCTTCTTGATCCACTCATCAGGTGATGGACATTTAGGCTCTTTCCATGTTTTGGCTATTGTTGACAGTGCCACTATGAACATTGGGGTACATGTGCTCCTATGCAT
>NC_043712.1:62568257-62601922 GCF_006229205.1 Suricata suricatta
CCCTGATGATGAGTGATGCTGAGCATCGTTTCATGTGCCTGTAGGCCATCTGGATGTCCTCTTTGGAGAAGTGTCTGTTTATGTCCTCTGCCCATTTCTTCACTGGGTTATTCGTTTTTTGGGTGTGGAGTTTGGTGAGTTCCTTGTAGATTTTGGATACTAGCCCTTTATCTGATATGTCATTTGCAACTATCTTTTCCCATTCTGTCAGTTGCCTATTAGTTTTCTTGATTGTTTCCTTTGCAGTGCAGAAGTTTTTATCTTGATGAGGTCCCAGGAGTTCAGTTTCGCTTTCATTTCCCTTGCCTTTGGGGATGTGTCAAGTAGGAAATTGCTGCGGGTGAGGTCAAGGAGGTCGTTTCCTACTTTCTCCTTGAGGGTTTTGATGGTTTCCTGTCTCACATTCAGGTCCTTCAGCCATTTTGAGTTAATTTTTGTGTATGGTGTAAGAAAGTGGTCTAGTCATTCTTCTGCATGTTGCTGTCCAGTTCTCCCAGCCCACCTGCTAAAGAGGCAGTCTTAAAAATGCCAATTCTTGAACCCAAGTCCCAAAGAGTCTGATTCCAAGAGTATATAACTCAGGCCCAAGAAGCTACACTTTTAACAAAGAACTTTAGAGATTCTAAGGCAGGTGGTCCTCAGGCCAGGCTTGGGGAAATCAAGATTGACAACCTCAGTGCTGGAAAGGACTTTAAGGGACAGTCAGAATTCTCACCCAGATTCCCAATTTATTGCTTTGGCATGAAGAGCTCAGGGCTGCAGTTTCCTTCCTCCAAGCCCTCTTTGATCCAGGCATGGAGCCCTTTGGTAGGGGACAGACATACAAAGACCACTTGCAACCCAGCAACGGTTTAAGTAAACCTGGAAACACAGTGAGGGAGAAGGTCAGAATTGTACCGTAATGTCTCTAAGGTCAGAGCTGTGTGTCTCGTGAGAAAACTGACCTTTGCAGAGTTTCTTCACTACATGTGATCACTTTCATAGCTTTTAAAAGAGCAGCCTTATAATCATCACTGGGATCAGTGTTGCTTATTTCTCAGGTGCCAAGGGCCATGATCTTGTAATGTGCAATATAGAAAAACAGGCCCAGTCTTGGTGGAGGCGTTACATTTGCAAGCACTCATGTCCAGTACAACTGTAGGGGAATGCATAAGGATGGAATGAGCACATCCGTTGTTTCCTTGCCTCCCTAACAGAAAACTTCCCAGAGCTTTCTCTCAGGGCAGCAGTCCTGGGCCCCAGGCCTCTCCCAGTGCCCTTCCCACCCCCACCTGCATCCTCAGGGCTCTGTGCCTGACAGAATGGTAAACAAGCAGTGGTGGTAACGGGGAGGCTGCCTCTCTACTCCGCTGGGCTAAAGTCACCATTGAAAACCACTCAGCCATAACTAGCCAAATATACCCATTCATCAGAACAACTTGACTCTTAAAATTAGGTCTAATCCCTAATGCTACTCACCAAAGAAGCCTGTGTTGTGTTGTGTGTTGTGTTGCACTTCAGTCCCCTGGAGACTTGTGATATCTGCATGCGGTGGCGTCTTCCCTTTATTTTTTGCCTGATCCTCAACCCCTCTTGCGTTCTATGATTTCTCAAGAGCCTGTGCTTAGGATTCGCTAATGTTGACTGGAGCCAGACATGTTTGGGCACATCTGGAATCCCTATCTTTCCTTTTCTGGACCAAGCAGGCAGCTTTCCCTGAAAACCCCCTACTCTGTGATCCCACCTGCCACCTGGAGTCCACTCACAGCCAGTCCCCAGCCCTAAGCTCCCCAAGCCCTATTTTTGCCCGAATTTTTTCCCACAAACCAGCGGAGCACCTTCTGTGTTTCAACCTCACCCTCCCATCTATAACCCCATAAGCAAAGGGAAGCTGCTGGGAAGGGTGTATTCCTAAGCTGGAACATTAAAATCAGGGTGGGCTTTGAGGGAAATGATCAGGGGGCACAAAGCTTCCATTGCTTATTGAATTTGGAAAGTCTGTGGAGGAAAAAGTATTATACATATACAGGCATAACCTCTTAACACATTTTCCAAGGATCTCAAATGAAAAAATTTAATACACAAAATGGGAAGAACTGCAACTTTGTGGGTGGTATCATGGAAGAAACTTTGGGCCAGCACGAGAGAGAAAAGGATTCTCTTCTCATTTCTGCCAATAAATAGTTTGAGGACTTACGTAAATTGCTTGGTCTTCAGTTTCCTTGTTTCTACAAGAAGTCTTTGGATTTACCAACAATTTCTTCCAGCTCAGAAATCCCATAAATTTATGGGTATACATTATTCATATTCTATTACAAGTAAAGGCTATATGAGCAAAAACGTGACCTCAAGAATTAACTGTGCTACGTGTCTCCACCTATCTTTTTCCTCTCTGTCCCTGGCAACAGTAAATCTCTAGCAGTGCCAGAGTCCTACCTGCTCACCATGCATGTATAGTCATTTGTGCCCTCAGTAATCAGCTTGTTTCTCTCCTGCCACATCCCTGGATTGCAAAAAAGAACAAACTATACAGTATAACATAACATAATAGGAACCGTTAAGGTTGGATCAATGTCAATAATCCTGGAAAATCCCAACCAGAGAATACGATATTCAAGTCCCATAAAGTTGTTATAGTTCCATCTCAAATTTGGCCCCAAGCTTCCTAGAAGCTGCAGAGAAAAAGGAAGCCCCACAGATAGACAATTAGCACCTTAGAACAGAAAGTTCACAAACATATGAACCAGTGCTTTCAGGGATGTGAGGCTTCCTTAGATCCTATTTCCAAAAGATCTCTGGGGCTTTTCATACAGGAACAAAAATCAACAAAGTGGATCCTGCACTCAGCAGCCGGCCCTCAGTGAAATCAGTGGGAGAGAGCATGTGGCTAATTTTTATACCATTTCTCATAAAACCTGCAGTAGTCTGACTATAGCTACAAAGTCAGGTGATAATCAGGGCTACACAGGAAAAGGTAGAGGCTTAAGGGGGACAGTGAGTAGTGAGGTTGACCAGAACCGTTTTCATAGAATAGTTAGGGAAGTCCTTTCTTTTTTTTTTTATTTTTTTAATGTTTTATTTATTTTTGAGAAAGAGAGAGATGTGAGCAGGGGAGGGTCAGAGAGAGAGGGAGACAGAATCTGAAGACAGGGTCCAGGCTCTGAGCTAGCTGTCAGCACAGAGCCTGATGCAGGCCTTGAACCCACGAACTGCAAGATCATGACCTGAGCTGGAGCCAGATGCTCAACCGACTGGGCTACCCAGGCGCCCCTAAGGAAGTCCTTTCTGATTTGGTGGCATCTGAGCAGAGATCCAGAGGAAGTAAGGGAGAGAGTCTCCTGAATCCCTGAAAAAAGCATTGCACATGCAGAGAGAGCAGCAAGTGTAAAGGCCCTGAGGTAGATCATACTTGGTGTGCTTAGGGAAAACACTGGCAGGAGGCCAATGTGACTGCAGTTGGTAGGTGCTGGAACTAATGATGAGGAGATGGAATCAGAAACGAATAAGGTCAGGGGCAGCATGGGGGACAGATTGTGTGTGGCCAGCCAGGGTTTTGGTTTTCACTGTAGGTGAAATGAGAAGACATTGGAGGCTTTCAAGCCCAGTGTGACTGGGCCAGAAATAACTGCTGCAGGGACACCTGGGTGACTCAGTTGGCTAGGCCTCCAACTTTATTTCGGCTAAGGCCATGATCTCCGGGTTCATGGGATCTAGCCCCACATTGGGCTCTGTGCTGACAGCATGGAGCCCCCTAGAGATTCTATCTCTCTCTTTCTCTGCCCTTGCCCTGCTCACACTCTTTCTTTCTCTCAGAAAATGAATAAGTAAACATTAAAGAAAGAAAGAAAGAAAGAACTGCTACAGCTTCTTCCTCTTTCTGAAACCCCCAGAAGCCACAAAGAGAGCCGGGACCCCTTCTCTGCCGTTGATGGGGTCTTCGCCTTCCAACTCAAAGGTTCAAAGTATGCATAGCCTTGAGAGTGAGCAGCTCTTTAAACTTTGTCTCACCCTCGTGCAGAACTTGGCTCCCAAGACTAGAACCCCAAGAGAGCTAAAACAGCAGTTTCCAACTGGTCTTTGTCCCTTATATCCTGAGGGTTCTTCAGAGAGATCCTCGGGGAAATGATCGGTGGGTTCTAAACACCCACCTCTGCTTGCTTGTATGGTACGTTCTGTTTCCACCTGTGTCAGAGCTTCTTTTTTTAAGATTTTATTTTTAAGTAATCTCCACACCCAATGTGGGACTCAAACTCACAACCCTGAGATCAAGAGTTGCAAGCTCTGCTAACTGAGCCAGCCAAGCGCTCCAGAGCTTCTGTTTCCTGTCAGTCAGTTATTGCTTGCAAAAACTCTGTCTGGAAAAAAGGATTGCAGGATATTCACCAGACTGTCCTCAGTTATCCATGGTCACCAGAGGTGGGTATGGGAGGGTGGAAAGAGGAAGCCAGCAGGCAAAGGCAGAACTTATTCTCCTAAATTTTGCAACTGTGGACAATAACCAAGCATAAATTTTGTTCCTCTTAAGGGAAACAGGAGGGGCACCTGGGAGGTTCAATCAGTTAAGTGTTCGACTCTTGACTTCGACTCAGGTCATGATCTCATAGTTCATGAGATGGAGCTCCCACATTGGGCTCTATGATGACAGCATGCAGCCTGCTTGGGATTCTCTCTCCCTCTGCCCCTCCACTGCTCTTGTACTTCCTCTCTTGCTCTCTCCTCTCTCTCAAAATAAATAAATAAAACTTAAAAAAATAAAGGAAACATGATATGAAAAAATTAAAACCTGTAAAATTATTGGAAGATGCTGGGATGTGGCCATTCTGAGGCGGTCCTTGGTGGGTGCTGTTCAGTCTGGATAGAGAAGAGAAAGCTAGAAGGGAGAGAGAAAGGGGAGGGTTTGTCCTAGTGGACACCCCAAAACTTTCTGGATTTAATAGTAACAAAAGGCAGGACTGGTGAGTCCAGAGGAAGCATGGTTGTCTGCCATGGACACAACCCAACAAAAAGCAGGGTATTGAGAATGCCTCTTTCTTAGTGTTTGCAGGCTACCATAACAAATGCTGCAAACCAAGAGTCTTAAAATAAATAAATTGTATCCTCATCTTCTGGAGGTGAGCGGTCTGAAATCAAGGTATCACTAGGGCTATGCTCCCTGCAAAAACTCATGGGAAAAGACTTCCTCAACTATTCCAGCCTCCCAGAGCTCTGGACTTTCCTTGGTGGATCTCCTGTTGGACTCAGGCCCCACCCTAAACCTAGGAGGATCTCCTCTGGAGAGCTTTCACTTAATTAGATCGGCAAAGACTCCTTACAAATAAGGTCACACTCCAAGATATAATATATCTTTTTGGGAGCCACAATTCAACTCATCCTAGGGACACTTCTAGAGAAAACAACAGCCCACAATAAATGGTGGATGTTACAGCCTCCATCAGGGGGGAGAAAAGGGGTGCAGCCAGAGGGTGTGGCCAAGACAAAGTGAGATGTCAAGTACAAAGTAACTGCTCATAGTAAGAATTCAACTCCATACATGCAGCAGGATGCAGCCATTCAGAAACAGGAAGGAGCACAAAGCTAGAAAACAAGCAGCTAGATG
The DNA here is from genome assembly GCF_006229205.1 of Suricata suricatta. Classification (NCBI taxonomy): domain Eukaryota; kingdom Metazoa; phylum Chordata; class Mammalia; order Carnivora; family Herpestidae; genus Suricata; species Suricata suricatta. Next base: position 62,573,833 of record NC_043712.1, read on the forward strand.
AAGGCTCATGAAGTCATGCGAGCAGGTGTGTGTCAGCAGAAGGTCAAGGATGTAGCTGGCACAGGGGAGGTGATGGCTGGGTGTGGCACAGGGGTTTAGGACCCTGGCTGCACTTTAGAATCATCTGGGAACTTCTTTAAAAAAAGGCCCCTCCCTTAAAGATTCTGATTTAATGAGATTGAATTGGTGCCAGGACATTCATACTTTTTAGAGGTCCCCAAGGGATTCTAATATGCTGCTAAAGTGGAGGAACACTGGTAGCCAAAAGAGCAGTTGTGGGGAGCCCTCCAGACCCGGATTCTTCTCCAGGCTCTGATGCTGTCTTTGGACCAGTAAATTCACTTCTCCCTGGGGATGTGGTATCGCTCAGAGAAAATAGCCGAGGTTCCTTTTTTGTACTTGTCAAGCACTCCCTCCACACTATTATCTTAGCTTTGCTCCTGTTGCCAGGCCAGTTTTGAGAACTTCCGTGAATGCACACTGTTCTGATTTTGCTTTCCATCAGTTTCTGCACAACTGGAGTGATTGCACGATGCTTCGGGACTCGAGCGTGGCCAGCTGTTCAAATTATTACAAGGTTTTAACAATTCACACGACTCGTCTTGGGTCCTTAGCAGAGCCATGGATCCACGTGATGTGCCTGTCTAAGAACTTGTGTTCTTTCAGAGCATTCCCCAAATGTCAGCTGCAGTTATTAAGACCCCCCTACCCCATCCATGGCGCGGCACCATGGCTCACTCCTTTGTCCCTCTATTCTGAGTACTCTTTCCTCTGGCGCCTGAGAAAACCTCTTTTTTTTCCCTTAGTTTTTTTTAATGTTTAAAAAAGAGACAGTGTGATCAGGAGAGGGGCAGAGAGAGAAGGAGACAGGATCCGAAGCAAGCTCCAGGCTCTGAGCTGTCAGCACAGAGCCAGACATGGGGCTCGAACTCACGAACCCTGAGATCACGACCTGAGATAAAGTTGAACGCTCAACCGACTGAGCCACCCAGGTGCCCCTGAAAACACATCTTTTATTCTCACATCTAGTCTGTGCAAGAAAGAAGACACAAACTCAGCAGTGCACTTTGTATTGCAATACTTACTCATCTCTAGGCCTTAGAGTTTTATTACCCATGTATAAGTGTTACCGGTGACCAAACAATATCTTGAAATACTAAATTAAGTGTCTTTTTTTAACCCCTTTCCCCCACGCAAACAGGTAGCCAGCCAGGCCTGTGTCCATCCTCACAGTCATGCCCTGGCTCCACAGAGGGCAGCTCCAACAGAGCACAGTCTTGGGTATGCCCTCTGACCCCAAGAGAAGCAAGCCCAGTGAGCAACATCCAGCGTCCTGGGCTCTGAGGTAACCCTCTCCTTGAGTGTGGCCAAGGGGCTCTTCTACTGAGAAGGGGCCCTGCCATCCTGTTCAGATATTCTAAACACCTCACCTGAACTGCAAAACTAAGCTATGTTGGGAACGGGATAATCTGTCAGGGATTGAGAACTAACGAAAGACTGAAAATAAAGAATAAATGAGCACCTCCTGTGACAGAGAAGAGGTAGAGGTAGGGGTTTTCTGGGATTGGTATCAGTGTAAGATTTGAGTGACTTTTTAAAAAAATGCTCTGAAATTCCACAGTGAAATATCCATGTTTAAAGATAATGCTAAGCCCTCCTAAGAATGCAAGTAACAGAGACAGGAAACAAACAAATCTCCTAAATTACTGTGCTCTGGTAGAAGAACACTGAACTGGGAATTGATATATTTGGGCCAGCCTTCAGTGCTTCCTTGCCATTAACTACTTATGCATCCTTGGGTCAGATTCATAACATTTCCAAGGCACAAGTTTTCTCACCTATAAGGGAAGAAATTGAATTACGAGTTATTAAAATGGCTTCGTAGGGCACCTGGGTGGCTTAATCGGTTGAGTGCCCAACTCTTGGTGTCAACTCAGATCATGAGCTCATGGTTTGAGCGTTCAAGCCCCACATTGGGCTCTGTACTGACAGTGCAGAGCTGGCATGGGATTCTCTGTCTCCCTTTCTCTCTTTCTGCCCTCCCCCACTCACTCACTCTTTCAAAAATAAATAAGCATTAAAATAACTTAAAAAAAATAAAATGGTTTTCTAGGGATGCCTGATGGCTCAGTCGGTTGGGTTCCCAACTCTTGATTTCAGTTCAGGTCATGAGATCAAGCTTCATCTTAGGCTCTGTGCTGACAGTGAGCTGCAGCTTGAGATTCTTTCCCTCCCTCTTTCTTTGCCCCTCCCCCACTTGTACACATGCCCTCTCTCTCAAAATAAATAAACTTTGAAATAAAAAATAAAATAAAATAAAGGCATCTGGGTAACTTAGTCAGTTAAGCATCCAACTTCAGCTCAGGTCATCATCTCCTGGTTCAAGAGTTTAAACCCTGCATCTGGCCCTTTGCTGTCAGCATGGAGCCTGGAGCCTGGAGCCTGCTCATGATACTTGGTCTCCCTCTCTCTCTGCCTCTCTCCCACTCACTCTCAAGCACTCTCTCTTTCTAAAAAAGAAATAAACATTAAAAACAATAATAAATAAAATAAAATAAAATGGCTTTCTACATTCAGAGGTACAAACTTACAAGGTAAATAAGACAATGGGAATGAAAAATACAGCATAGAGAGTATAGTTAGTAAGATTATAGTGTTGTTTAATGACAGAAGGTGACTGCACTTATGATGGTGAGCACTGCATAAGGTATAGAATTGTTGAATCATTATGTTGTATACCTGGAACAATATAACAATGTATTTTAATTATACTTCAATAAAAAATTGAAAATTATGTTAGACTTTTACAGTGATACATACTTACATACATAGGTAAATAGATAGATAAAATGGCTTTCTACATACACCATAATCCAAATACATGGGAGTGAGCTAAGAATAAGAAGGGAATTATGATTTGTTTATAGTGAGGACCAGCATTGAGCTGGGTGTTTAGTGAGATCTGTTATCTCAATAAAATTTTACAAGATATAATGACAAAGGGGGTTCCCCCATTCTATATCCATTCTACAGCTAAGAAAACTGAGGTTTCTTGGCTTAAGTAATTTTTCCCTAAGTCACACAGTTTGTAAGAGATGAAGTTGGGCTTGCCTAGCTAGGCTTATTTGACTCCACAACCCATTAAAACATGATTCTCTATACTTGCAATTTTATGTGTGAGTTTCCCATTGTTAGTTGGAGCCTAGCACAATCCATGAAACACAATCCATCCAAAAACATGGTTTTGGGGGGAGTAAATGTTGACTCTATAATTCATGATCAAACTGGTTCACCAGAAACTCACAGCAGCTAGAATAGTGCCCAGCACACAGTAGATGATCAATAAATATCTGTTGTAGTAGACTGGTCCTCCAACATACTAGCCCAACATGCTGCTACAGCTTAAAGGACCAACAGGCTCAAATGTTTGGTCTAGGAGGATACAAGGAATGTTAATAAAGCAAAAATAGTGTACTTCTGACAGAACAGGCTGTGTGCTATTCATCATGCTATGTGGCTGGCCCTGCAAGACTTTCTCTCTCTCTACTCTGTGTACCTACATAGAAGAGTGAAGGAGCTGGAGATTCAGAGTTGAAAGTGCTTTTGTGAGTAAACAACCTTAGGACTAAGGACTCTTCACGGAGCCTGGGTGGCTCAGGCGGTTAAGCATCAAACTCTTGATTTTGGCTCAGGTCATGATCTCATGGTGGTGGACCTGAGCCCCACATCAGGCTCCAGCACTGAGCTTGGAGCCTGCTTAAGAAATCCTGTCTCTCCCTCTGCCCCTCTCTCCCAGTCATACTCTCTCTCCTCTCTCTCTCTCTCTGTCTCTCTGAAAAAAACAAAACAAAACTAAAAGACTACGAACTCTTTAGTCTCCAGTACTCTCTTCTCTGTCCTCATCATTTCAGCCAATCAATAGAGTTGCTACTTTTTCAATCCATGGTTTGTCTCCAGTCAGAAAGCTCCTAGATGATCTCCAAGGCAATGTTTGTATTCAAACATTCCAAAAAGCTAAGCTGAAAAAGGCAATTGTGCTTGACATGACACTTACACTGATTCAAAGATACACTGAATTAGATCACCACAATCTAATTTTAGAACATTTCCAATGTCCCTCAAAGACACCCTATACACATTAGCAGTCTTCCTGGTCCCTGCTTAGCCATCCCCTACTTTAAGCATGGAATTGTATAGATTATCGATAGCTTGCAAGCTAGATAGACAGATATTGATTCATTACATATATGTATTATGTATGTAATATTCTACATGTATATTTTGTTATATATACACTACCTATATATTATATATAATATATATACACAGTTGACCCTTAAACAACATGGGAGTTAGGGGTACTCACCACCTACTCAGTCAAAAATCTGTGTATAACTTTTGACTCCCTCAAAACTTAACCATTCATAGCCTGTTGACCAAAAGCCTGATAACATAAACAATTAGTTAACACATATTTTATGTATATTATATATATATATATTATATACTGTATTCTTACAATAAAGTAAGCCAGAGAAAATAAAATGTTATTAGGAAAATCACAAGGAAGATAAAGTGCATTTAGAGTACTGTGCTGTATTTATCAAAAAAAAATCCACATGTGAGTGGATCTGCCCAATTCAATCTTGTGTTCTTCAAGGGTCAGCTGCATAGTCTCCAGAGAAACAAAGCCATAGGATATTTGGAATGATGTAGAATATATGATATTTACATATATTAGGGTATATGTTATATGGTACATATAAGGATATATCACAAGCATATAGGGATATACATTATATGAAACATATACTAAGATATAGATGTTTCTCCAACTGGTAATATTTCTCTGAAGAACTCTGGCTAATATACCAATCTTTCCCCTGAATTGATTCATTGTCTGATCCTGTGTCCTAGGTTGGATTTCACAGGAAAGATTTCTGGGACTCAGATATATGTGGGCAAGGCAAGGAAGCTACATACCTTGCTCAGACAGCTTTCTTGGGCTGACGTCAATTCCCAAAGAGGGACTTGCCTGTGAGCTGTTATCAGCAATATTCCCGGCAGCTTGGAGAATGAGTGCCCTGTCTTGGAGGGAAAATCTGGGCAGCACAGTACAGTATCCACTCTACCTTAAATGTTCCCATGTTCACCAAATCAATGTGAAATTTGAGGATGTTTTGACTAAATCAATCAAGAGATAAAAATCACCCTTTGTAGTCTGCAGAGAGGTCTTTTTTAGCTAGGAGCTTTAGCAAGCAAAGCTGAACAAGAAACAAAGAAAATTCACCCTTGCTAAGTGACGAAAGAATTGTACAGCAACTGGCAAGGACACAGAGAAGCTAGTGCTTACATATTAAGAGAAAATCTCTAAGGTACTTACACAAAACACTGGCAATCAAAACGGAGAGTCTCACACACAAAGACAGGCAGGCTGACAGACTGACAGAAAGACCAGTCGTTCTCAAGGCAAACATCTTAAGTTACAGCGGCTCTTGGCTTATTTATTTTCCCCATCAGGTAGTGCATTCAAAGGACCTTCATGTGGTACACGAAGATCAAAGTACATTTTTTCAAAGGAGAGAAAAAAAACCAGAAAGGACCAACTATTCCAAATATACATATGTTCTGAGTTGTGAATATTTTCCATCCTTTGTTGTAGGAAAATAAGTTGAAGACAGGAAAGAACTAGGTGATAGAATCAATTGTGTACATATCTTTGTCAAGAGAGGCCGACACCAGATTCAACACAATGTGAGCCTGTCTGGAAGCTGAAGCTTTCAGAATGAAAAATAATCATCAACTCGCTTGCTGTGTCTTCTGTTGCTATTACATTTGAGACATTTGTAAAACTCCATTTTCTTTTAAAGAAGAACAACAGGATATTGAGACTTCTAGATACCAAAGCATTTTCATGGTCTCAACTTTTTTTTTTTTTAGCTGCAGACAAGAGCTTTTTCTGCAGAAAATCCTATTTCTCCTCCTAGTGCACGTACAGTTCAGATTAAAGTGCCCCTTCTACAGTACACTCAGGCTCCCACACAAAAAAAAAAAAATCACACATTATATTCTTGAAATGTCACCAATAGAAAAGTATTCTCATGTACGTTCAGCAACACAGTTCAACACATATTGATTATTGGCCTTCTGTGTGCCAGATATTACGGTAGGCACGAAGGCTATACTCACTGGCAAAGACACAATTCTTTTATACATACATATGTGTTTATTTGTTTATTTTGAGGGTGGGGAGGGGCAGAGGAAGAGGAAGAAATTCCCAAGCAGGCTCCAAGCTGTCAGTGCAGAGCTCGATGCAGGGCTCAAACTCACAAACTATGAGATCATGACCTAAGCCAAAATCAAGAGTCAGACACGCAACTGACCGAGCCACCCAGATGCCCCAAGATACAGTTCTTACTTTGAAAATATGAGGAAGACAGGCAATCCCAATGCTAAGTGGGAAGTTCCAAGACAGCATGTAATGGACCGCTCTCATGATTCGTTGGAAGTCACGTGCACAGTCCTGGGGAGGGAGTTAGAGGGCAAGTTAAAGTTTCATGGGAGAAATAGCACATGAGCCTAGTCTTAGAGTCTGAGCAGCAGTAGATGCATGAAGAATCCCAGGAAGGACCCTCCAGGTTTGGGGAATTGTAACCAGAGGCCCCTCCTTGTTGTATATCAAAGAAAGGACAGGGTGGGAGGAGGTGAACTGGAGATGTGGGCAGAAGACAATCAAGAAGGGCTTTGAATGGCACATTAAGGAGCTTAAAGTCATTAAAGAGGATCACAGCCAGATCGGCTTTTAAACCAGTCCGTCAGGCAGCTGCATGGAGGAGGAATTTAAAGGATACAACACAGAGTCAGAGAGACCAACAGGGTAGTTCTTACAGTCCAGGCAAGAGATGGTGAGAGCCAACTTCATTAGGCAGGGGCACTTGGAAGCCAGATGAAGGGACAAACGTGAGAACTATTTTCAAAGCATTAGGGGGACTGGGTTACTGACAGGACTCAGGAGTGAAGGACAGGAAGAAATTAAGGACGGTTCCCAGGTCTCTGGACTGGAAAACTGGGTGGAAGGATGGATGCACAGGCTGTTGGACAGACAGAGAATTCAAGAGAGTAGATACAGAACAAAAGGATAAGGAATTTGATTATAAGTATTTTGAATTTGAGGAATAGTTAGATGTAGATCTGTCTAAATCTCAAAGAGAAGTCTGAGCTGAACATGGGCTTGGGGGTCCTTCTTATTTTCAAGCATTATAAGGGTATGGATTGTTGTCTGTTTTTATGTGTTTTATTCACTGCTCTCTATCCAGCCCCCAGACCAGTGCACACCATAGTAACTATCAGCAGCAAGCTCATGTGAGTGAGGGAATTGTCCAGGTAGAAATGTGGAATAAGAAGTGGTCAAAGGACACACAGTCACATTGAAACAGATAGTTGTTGGGCATCTCCACTACTCTCACTGACAACACCAACACCAACTCTATATGTCAAGTTTAGTAGAAACTACAAAGGAATTTCCAGTTAAAATTACACATCATAATTTCAGTACTTACCGGGGCACCTGGGTGGCTCAGTCAGCTGGGCGTCTACTCGACTTCGGCTCAGGTCATGATCCCAGGGTCATGGGATTCAGCCCCACATCAGGCTCTGCACTGGGCATGGAGCCTGCTTAAGATTCTCTCTCTCCCTCTTCTCTGCCCCTTCCCACATGCTCTCCCCTGCCCACATACATGCACGCTCTCTCTCACAAAAAATAAATAAAAATTCCCAAGCAGTAATAATTTTAGTACTTACTTTCATGCAATTACCTCCAGAGTGATAAAGCACAAGAAAAGCATTTTCTTAATCTCTTACAGTGGGGAGACAAATCCAATTTATGTATTTTCAACCAATTTTTATGAGCTAAAGTGGATACTACAAAAGGATGAGAAACACATACAAGCCCTTGTAAGCACAAACTCTGCCTTTTTCATCTAATTTTTAAAAACTTAGAAGAAACAAATTATGTAATAATAAAAATGAACAGTTTGGTCTCTAGATCAATGTACTCATGCCAGCTCAAGAACTCCACTTAGGCGGCACCTGGGTGGCTCGGTGGGTTAAGCGTCTGACTCTTGGTTTTGGCTCAGATCATAATCTCAGTTTCATGAATTCGAGCCCCGTGTTGGGCTCTGTGCTGGCAGCACAGAACCTACTTGAGATTCTCTCTCTCCCTCTCTCAGCCTCTCCCCAACTCATTGTGCATCCTCACTGACACAAGTCAGAAAACCAGGGGCCATCTCCCACACCTCCCTCTCTCCTGCTTGTCATAGCTACACTATTCCCAAGTCCTGTCAGCTTCACATCTTACCTACCTCTAGAATCTAGTCACTTTCTCCTCCGTCACTCCACGCTACTCCAAGGAACTGCCATCTCCCCCTGGACTTCCCCCATGGCCTAGTAATTCTCTATCTTCCCGGTATCATCTGACCTTCCCACCCCCTACCCCAATGTATTTGATGCCAATCTGAGTATTTCTGTTTTTTCAAAACAAAAACCTGATCATATTTCCCTCCTATATGAAGCCCTTCATTGGCTTCCCAAGACTCACAAAATAAGGACAGATCTCCTTAAATGACCTAGAAAGTCTTCAAAAACACAGCCGCAGACTCTCTCTCCCATCTCATCTGGCCCACTGCCCACTGCTTGCTCTGGGCTCAGACTTCCTTCAGATCCATATCACACCATCTCCCCTGCTACCAGGGTCTTTGCACTTGCTATTGCCTCCATTTGAAACATTCTCAGCCCCTGCTCTGTAACCTAACCCATCTGGCTTTGGTAACCCTACTCATCCTCCGTATCTCAGCACAAGCTTCCTAAGCTTAGATCAGATTCTACTATTAGGGGATTTCATGGAACTTCACTGCTATTCATTGGAGCATATGTATTACTTTATACTTATACACATTCTTCACTATATAATTATACATTCATTTGTTTAATTAAATAATATCTGTTTGTTGGACCACAAGTCTCATGTCTGTTTCAATTTAGAAAAAAATTTATGTTTATTTATTTTTCAGAGAATGAGAGCGTGAGCAGGAGAGAGGCAGAAAGAGAGGGAGACACAGAATTGGAAGCCGACTCCAGGCTCTGAGCTGTCACCATAAACCCTGACGCAGGGCTTGAACCCACGGACCATGAGATCATGACCTGAGCCGAAGTTGGAAGCTTTACTGACCGAGCCACCCAGGCACTCTCATATCAGTTTCTTGATCACTATTATACGTCCAGCTCCTAGATCAGTGCCTGGCACATAGTAGCTGCTAATAAATATCCACTGAAGTAATAAATGCATGAATGAGTAGGTCTGTGCATATTTCTCTAAAATGTCTATTTTGGCTATTTGGAAGGGTTTGAAACTATTAACCAAAAAATATCTCCCAAAGCATAAGTACCACATGTTTTTGGACCTAGCTCAGTTATTATACAAACTATGCACACACATACTCCTTGACAAAAAAATTATTTATTGCTGATTCATCTGATTTAACTTTTGAAGTTGAAATGAAAAACTAGATCAATACTCACGTAAAAATGTCAGAGACCCTCCCCTTAAACATTCTGTCACTAAAAAGAAGGAATGAGAAATGGTATATCAAAAAGCTAATTCATTCTCTCTTTTACTGTAACACATAATATGGACACTTTTTAAAGTCAAAACAAAACAAAAATATTTTTTAATGTTGCTTTGAACAATCCACATAACTGTATGGAAGGTTAATCAGGATATTGCCGGTTACATATAGAATTTAAAAGTGTTAGGCAAGCTTCGTAAATATATTTTAAAGAACTCATACCTATGTATCTCAGTGTTTCACATGGTTGTTTCCTCAGCCATAGCGGGAGCAGGACTCACTGATCTTTTTATCGCCAGGTCTCAGGCCCACATGCTCACCACCCACTGGCAGTAAATGCTCCTGGGATAAATAACTGCCAGCCTCAAACTTTCATTAAATGTTTCCTCTTTTTTCAAAAATAACTAGAAGGCATTCAGTTAAAAATAGTGTCCAGAGATTGAATCTTTAATGTTTATGGGTATTATTGTTCCTATCTGCCTCAAAAAAAAAAGATATTATGTTTAATCAGAGAGAGAGTTGTGTTTTTTGCACTGACTGCCTTGTAAGGTTAAGGCTGCCTGACAACAGATACCTCTGTTGCAAGGTGAGAAGGAGGGCAAATCGAACATCAGGAATTACTGCTGCAAGAGAAACAAATCTGGGCAACATGGGTAGTCTTTCCACTGCAGCAGCTGGAGAGTTGCCCTTTAGATCAGTTGTGCTGATTAAGAAGAAGAAAATCAATTTATGACTCAATTGGTTAAAAGGTCTCAAATCCTGCTGGCAAGAAGGTTTCTTGGAAGAATTTTGGGACCTGGACCTGTATAGATAGGCATGACTGAGTTTAACATTGACAGTAAAAATTCTTTCCTCAGGTTCAAGGAGAAAGTCTTAATGTATGTTTCCCCAGAAGCAACTCTGAGGAAGGATTTGGGTAGCTTATTTGGGAGTGGCAGGTGGGGAAGTGTGGTAGAAAGAAATGGAAGGGAAGACAGTCAACAAAAGGTCCATTATCCAGAAAGTCATCTCTGGATTACTGAAACTCAATCCCACTGGGGAATTTCAGATACAGGGGGAAGCATGGGATTCTGATGCATTCCACTGAAAAGTCAGGAGATCTGGGGTATGTATATATACCAGTCCAACCTTACTGGAAGGCTACCTCCAGAGTTGTTCATTGCTCAACTCCTCCAGCCTGCTGTAAGGGCAACAGAGCAGGTTTGGTGGCCAGAGAATGCCCTCTGGCAAAGAAATGCAGCTACCAACAGTTGGAAGTTGGGCTGGCCTGTGCTACAGGGGTAGGGACAGGGGAAGGAGCAGGGGCACCAGTTCATAGCATCTGATGAACAATACAGAAATAATTCTCATTATTATGTGAAGGCAGAGACCTTTACATTTATGATTTCATTTTCCAAAGCACAACAGCCCTGGGAGGAAGATACTATTATGATGATTTTATAACTAAAGGGAGAGGGTAGTAATGTCTCCAAGGTCATGCACTAATGCATTGCTCCAAGTCTAAGTTCAAAAACAACTGGAGGGACTATCTCTGTACCTCAATAAATATATACATACCCCCCCCAATCCGTACACAGTGGAATTCACTCAAGACCAGAGTATCCTTCCTAACTGTTGGACCATTGCACTCTTTGCCTTTACTGGTTCTTTCACGTTGGCATTGAGAGCTGTGCCAATTATTCAACAGTCAGTTGACCAAATACAGGACAACTTTGTACAGGATAGTGGAGCTCTATGGGCCTTTCACTGAAACTTCCAAATGAACATTCCGTGTAGCCAAGTGCTCAGCGAGAAAGAAGGTCTAATGAATCTCCATGGTGTATGACTAAAAGCAGTGCCTGAACCGCCCAAGCTTGAATACAATTATAAGGGGGTCGTCCCAGTGCTCAGGGCACAAAGTAACTGTTATCTGAAGTTGGAAAGGAATTTCCTGAAATAACTGGTAATTGTACAATGAATCACATCATAAATGCTTCCTATCCCCCAGTCCCTGATCATGAAGACAAAATTGGACCAGTTAGGGGCATTGATCTAGAGCATGAAATTATTTTCAGAGGCTTTCCCTCCAACAGAGAAAAACCCATGTACCTAAAATAGCCTCCCTTTAATAGACTGTTACAGTAATAAAGGGGTTTATTTGATCAAACTTGCTGTGTATACTCAAAGTAAATTTGAACCAACCAAATTCCCATTCTTCTGAGAAATTATGGTAATAACTTCTTATGCACTTATGCATTAAAATCATAGCATTTTTATTTTGTTTGGGGAAAATTGAATTATTCACAAGTTATATTTCTAACTTCTCAGAATCCTCACGTTTTCTTTTATAATTGCTTAAAGAATCTCCCTAAATTCTTAGTAGTGGAAAACCCACTATTAAGAAAAAAATAATAATCTGTCCCATAATCTTTTTTAAAACTACAAAACTTAAAAAAAAAAAACTAAAAAGGTAATTGTATCAAATACGAGATCAAATGTTTAGGAGAAGCAGGAGCTAAGTGCTCAGCTGACACAAGGAATCTTCCAGGTTCCGCCTAATGCTGTTAACTCTCTGTCATGCAAAGTTTCTACCACAGTTTGCATTCTCTGGAGGCAAAAAGAAAGTGTGAGCAGACTCCACTGTCTGCAACTGTCGGTAATTACTGTCTGTAATTAATAATTACCAGGAGGGTTACTGCAGAAAGGCATCTGGAACAATTTGAAAATCAAATTAGATCATGAAACATTAGGGTCTTGTGTATTCCAGCTGATAAGGAGTCCCCTGAGATCACTTCTTCTAGAGGGAATTTGGATTGTTCTTTTAATATAGACATGGTAAAAAGGCCAATTTATAGTAGCATGAAAGAACATTTAAGCTACTCTTGAGAGGAAACCACCAAAATGTGGCCTTTGGAATGATTGTTTCAGAAACACAGCGGTGGGGACTCTTGAGATCTCTGTGATGTCCTCTTGCATTTAAACAACCAATATCTCCTTTCCTCCCAACCACAGTGGGCTTCCGTTAGAGACACAGTCTTCTGAATAATAACCCAAATGCACTGTGGTTCATACTCATATGTAAAGGATGCCCTTTCTCTACTAAAATGTTCTCCTCCATAAAGCAGGGGAATAGCTGTAATTTTGAGACAGGCTGGTTAGGCTTCACATGAAATAATAACTCCTGACTCATAAAAACTCAATCAGAAAAAATATAGTGCATGAAGAGTTGGTGGTTTGAGGAAAATCACGAAGTATTGGCATTGCCATCATCAATGTTGTCATCTTGATCATGACTTGTGCTAGGCAAACTACATGACCTGTGCGTATCAGTACAGATGTGGCATAAAAACCACTAGGCAGTGCTAAAAAGATGCTAAGAAATAAGAGACTCATTTTTTAAAAAGCGGTGAGGGTAAAGCTGCAGTTCATCTCATACCTAAAGAAAAGCAATTCCCCATCTTCAAGCTCAGCAGATAAAAGATAACTCAAAAAATTAGAAACTATGTACATTGATGTGGAAAGGAATATTTAAAATTTTTAATGTACAAGATAAAGCAGCACTTTGATACATTACCTTTTATATTAAAAAGGGGCATACATGCATACAAACTTAATTATATTGTGAGAAATCTAGGGCACCTGGGTGGCTCGGTTAATTAAGCGTCTGACTTCAGCTCAGGTCATGATCTCACAGGATGTGGGTTCAAGACCCACATCAGGCTCTGTGCTGACAGCTCAGAGACTGCAGCCTGCTTTGGATTCTGTGTCTCCCCCTCTCTCTGCCCCTCCCCCTCTCTTGCTCTGTCTCTCTCTCTCTCTCTCAAAAATAAACATTTTAAAATAATAATAATAATTCTTAAGAGATAAACTAAATTTAAACATGATGTCTACCTCTGCAGGTGATCTAGAGAATTGGAAATCAAGAGTAAAACAAGGACACTTACTCTTCATTCTCTCTATACACCCTTTCATGCTGTTTGGTTTTTTATCATGTCCATGTATTTCTTCGTTTAAAATATTGAATATTTGAAAATGCACAGCCTGTTTAGAAAGCAGGAAGAGAGGGGAGCCTGGTAGCGTCATTTGGGTAAGCATCCAACTCTTGATATTGGCTCAGGTCATGATCTGTTTGTGATCGGTTCGTGAGTTCAAGCCCTGAGTTGGGCTCTCTGCTGACATCACGGAGTCTGCTTGGCTGCTTGGGATCCTCTCTCTTCATCTCTCTGCCCTTCCCTGTCAGTCTCTCTCTCTCTCTCTTTTCTCTTAAAAATAGATAAACTTTAAAAAAAGAAATTCTTTATTATAAAGAAGAGAATGTAGGAGCAGAGAAGTAGAAAATCCAACTTTGTGTATGTTAGAGTCCCCAAAATTACACAGATTAGAAAGAATAAGTGGCCTGGAATCAGTATTCATTTTAGGGAAAATTCAGACATTGATAAGACACTAATTTGGGTGGATTGTGGGAATAATAATACTGGCTCCCCAAGGACATCCACATTCTAATCCTGAGAACCTATTAATATGTTATATTACCTGGAAAAAAGAGAGACACAGCCAATGTAACTAAGTTAAGGGGCTTGCAATGAGGAGCTTATTTTTTCGATTGGTGCATGATGGAAGAATGAAGCTTAATGCTGCAGGGAAACTCTGGGCACAAAACACAAGCCTCAGAATTATCCAACCCAAGCTGAAGTAGCCACTATTGATTCACCAACTTCAGGCACTCCGTCTGCAACAGTTAGACTCCACTTTGATCTGCTCCGTGGGTGGGGCGAGGGTAGGGGTTGATTCCTGGGAGCTATGGGGCAGTGTGGATTTGGCTCCTGGGAGAGAGAAGAACCTTTAGGCTTGGTACTATGATCTGTTTCTACTCACAACACTTCTGACACCAAATTGTCAGGTTTCCCCACCGAGCAACTCTCTAATTCTCCATGGACACTAACTGGGTGTCCTACAAGTTAATTTAATTTTGACACTAACTACCCCAAGTTAGCACAGATCCCGCAGGTTAAGGGCTTAGTCCCACGCGATTGCCTCTCACTTCAGAAGCCAACCACAAGCAGTGGGTCCCTAGGTCACCCACACCTGTTTGTGGGCTTCCTATAGCCCTATCCTCAATTTGTTATGACTCTCAGGACTCAGGAAACTGCTTTACTTACCTTTTCCAGTTTATTATGAAGAATACAAATGAACAGCTAGGTGAAGAGGTACATAAGGAAAAGTCCAGAAGGGTCTCGAGTACAGTCATTTCTATTCCCATGGAGTTGGCACATGGATATCTTCACCAACCCAGAAGATACCCAAACCCCCACACTTAGGGGTTTTGGGGAGCTTGCATCACATAGACATGATTGATTGAATCATTGACCACTGGTGGTTGAACTCAGTCCCCAGCCCTTCTCCTCTCCCTGGAGGTGGTAAAGCACTATTGGTATAAGTGAAGATGGGGAGGTGGGTGGTCCGAAACTTCCAGCCCTCTAATCACAGGGTTGGCTCTTCTGGCTTCTAGCCCCCACCCTAATGCCGTCCTGGGGTCCATGAAGAGTCACCTCATTAGTATAAACTCAGGTGTGGCTGAAAGGGGTTTATTATAAGACATTCCTCTCATCAGAGTCAGCCAGAAAATTCCAAGCATTCTAGATGCTCTTGTGCAAAGTCCAAATGTGCCCTAGTCCAGTATCACAGACAGAGTTGCAGATTCTAGCAGCTGGAAACTGAAGAACATATTGATGAGTCAGGAGATACGGTAGAGCACTCTGGCATCCACTTTAAAACATTTTTTTAATGTTTATTTATTTTTGAGAGAAAGTATGCACTTGTGACGTGTAGGCATGAGCGGGGGGGGGGGGGGGGAGCAGAGAGAAAGGGAGACAGAGAATCTGAAGCAGGCTCTACACTGTCAGTGTAAAGCTGGATGTGGGGCTTGAAACCACAAACCATGAGATCATGACCTGAGTTGAAATCAACGGACTGAGCCACCCAGGCACCCCTGCTGGCATCCACTTCTGAGGTCAACGTAGTGACCTACCAACCATCATTGAGTATCTCTGGCAGATACCTGTGGTTGGTTCCTAACATACCTGGGGCTTACATGTGACCAGGAGCTTTGCTTATGCTTTTACAAGTTGTGACAGGGGCTCTGTGAAAAGCAACACAGGAAACAAAAGGGTCAAAAAAGAGGGCAAATGGTGAGGTCAAAATAGCAGTGGCAAACATGAGGTCCATGTGCTGTCACCCCATTCACAGCAGACACTACTGATCAGTCATGTCACTCTTCTCTTTGACCTGAACTGGCTCAGTGAGAATCCTCTTCAACATCAGATGATTGAAAAACCACTCATAGACTATCAAAATTGGCTCTTAAATTTTCATCTACAAACTTACTTACAATAACACACACGTATTATCTTATTGTTCTATAGATTAGAAGTCTAACACAAGTCTCACGGGGCTAAAATTGAGGTGTCAGCAGGGTTGTGTTTCCTTCTCAAGAAAATCTGTTTACCTGCCTTTTCCAGCTCTTGGAGGCTGCCCAAAATCCTTGACTTGTGGCCTCTGTCTCCGTCAAAGCCAGCAAAGGCGGGTGAGTCCCTCCCAAATGGCATTCAACCTCTTCCCCCACTTCTACTTTTAAAGATTCCAGTTTGGACCCACCCATTCAAAAAATCCAGGATAAACTCTCTATCTCAAGGCCTTAACTTAATTACATTAGCAATGTCTCTTTTTTTCCAGGTGACGTAACATATTCACAAGGTCACAGAATTATGATATGGACATCTTTGGGGAACCAATATTCTGCCTCTCACAACACCCCCTCCATAGTGTTTTACCAGCATCTTCAATTTTCCTAAAATGAATCCGGATTCCATGCCATCTCACTTACTCTTCCTAATCTTCATAATTTTTGGAACTCTAACATTCACAAAGTGGCATAAAATTTTTACCAGAGCTGTTCTGGGTGAGTAGGCAGAAGAACTCTGAAGGTTTGTTAGCTATACAGTGTAAAAACTAACTCTAATCACAAAGTCATCTAAGTGTTCAAAGTAGACAGAACTCCCTCAAATGATGCAGAATTAACTTTATTATGGAGGAACTGGCACCAGCAAACACTGTCTTGACCAAAACTCATATTGATGAACACATAAAATCTCTCTGAGTATACAAAGAGATATTTGCACACCCATGTTCATGTAAGTGTGATTAGCAATAGCCCAGAGGTAGAAGCACCCCAAGTGTCCATCAATGGATGCACGGATAAACCAAATGTGGTAAATCCATATAATGGAATACCATTCAGCCTTAAAAAGGTATGAAATTATCACAGGTTGCAACACAGCTGAATCCTGAGGATATTATGTTAAGTGAGATAACCCAGACACAAAAGAACAAATACCGAATGATTCTACTCAGATTAAATACCTAGAGTAGCCAAATTCATAGATACAGGAAGTCAAATGATGGTTGTTAGGGATTTGGAGGAGAGGGGATGAGGAGTTAGTGTTTCATGCACACAGAGTTTCTGTTTCACAAGATGAAAAGAGCTCTGGGGACAGATGGTGTGATGGTCACACATCAGTGTGAATGTACTTCATGCCACTGAACCAAACACTTAAAAACAACTAAAATGGTACTTTTTATGTTATGTATATTTTATCACAATTTTTTAAATGAAGATTTTTAAAAAGTATTGAAATATCTTTGAGACATTGTTTTAAAAATTGTTTACAAAATGGTTGTAAGGTGTCCAATGATGATATGATAATACAGGAAAGTTCATTCCTATGAGAAGATACTTTTCAGCAATGCAGAAACTGGAGAGTGAGACTTACATACACTTCCAATGCTTAACAATCTGGAGAAAAGCTACTATTGCATTGCCTACACCAGCTCTTTTGTTCTTTACACAGGAAGTTGACAAAGCCCCAGAAAGTCCTAGAGTTTTGTTTTGTTCTGTTTTGTTTTGTTTTGACTTATAGGCTCCGTGGCATTAATACCCAAGGAGAGGTTATTGGTTTCTGTGCATGAGCACAGGAGAGAAAGCAGGTCACCCAAGGGGACAGAGAGCACCTGAGCTTGGGGCTCACAGTCAGTGAACGGGTGCTGAGGTAGACAAAGCCGTGGACATTGATGGCAAGGTGCTGGCAGCTAGGCTGGACTTTTGCCTTCGTTCATTAAGTGCTGAGACGGATTGAAGGTTTCTGGCTTAGGGCTTGCTTGAAAAACCTGTGCCTGAGGAATGGGACTTTGTCATCATGCATGGGAACCAGCTTGAAGACTATTATAATAGTCTGTGAAAGAAGTCCTGAGTGCTAGGGGCCAGGGGCACCTGTGAGGAAAAAGAATGAGCATGAGCAAAAGGACAGTGGGAGAGCTGGTGAGGTGGAAACAGCCCTGTGACTGCTTGAATGAGGGTAGGGAGTAAGCTGGCCAAGAGAAAAGAATAAAAATACAAGTGTACATAGAGTGCCAGGCATGGATGAACACTGATGCTTTGGGGGGGGATGGGAGGGAAAGGAACGGTATTTTGGCAAGAGCATGATCGTTCCATTTTGATATTTTGAGTTTGGGGTGCTGATTGACAACTGAGGTAGAGATTATAAAAATCCTGGGTTATGAAGGAATTGAAAGACCAGAACATGTGACCACACAGTGCCCATACTCCTGCGTTAGATGAAGTCTGTGTTTCTCTGGCCACTTAATTTATTATATTTTTTTACCATTCAAAAATGTTTACATTTTTTGGTTAAAATGTCTTTTTTTTATCTCATTGACTGAATTTCCTACTTCTGTTAAAAGAGATTCCTTGAGGCACCTGAGTGGCTCACCGAGTTAAGCATCGGAAGTCAGCTCAGGTCATGATCTCACGGTTCATGAGCTCAAACCGGGTGTTGGGCTCTGTGCTATTCCTCCCACCCACCAGCCCCTGGTAACTACTGTTCTGCTCTGTTTCTAGGAGTTCCACTTTTATTTATTTATTTTTTTAGATTCCACATATAAGTGCTACTATGCAGTTTTTGTCTTTCATTGGCTATTTTACTTAGC
Organism: Suricata suricatta; assembly: GCF_006229205.1. Classification (NCBI taxonomy): domain Eukaryota; kingdom Metazoa; phylum Chordata; class Mammalia; order Carnivora; family Herpestidae; genus Suricata; species Suricata suricatta. Next base: position 62,592,477 of record NC_043712.1, read on the forward strand.
CTAATGCCCTCAAGATCTGTCCATGTTGTCCCACATAGCAAGATTTCTTTCTTCTTAAATTTTTTTTAGAGAGAGAGAGCATAAGCAGAGGAGGGCGGGGGGAGAGAGAGAGAGAGAGAGAGAGAGAGAGAGAGAGAGAGAGAGAGAGAATATCTCAAGCAGGCTCCATGCTCAGTGCAGATCCAGATGCAGGGATCAATCCCATGACTTTGAGATCATAACCTGAGAGGAAATCAAGAATAGGACACTCAACTGACTGAGCCACCCAGGTGTCCCTTTTATGTTATTTATTTTATTTTATAATAGAGAGCTTTTCCTTCTTTTCAAAAGCCAAATAATAATACTCCATTGCTTATATACACACCACATTTTCCTGATCCATTCATCCATTAACAGACATTTGGGCTGTTTCCATACTTTGGCTATTGTGAATAATGCTGTAACAAACATGGGGGTTAGCACAGACACCTCTTGAAGATAGTGGTTTCATTTCCTTTGGACAGATACCTAGAAGTAGGATTGTTGGTTTATATGGCATTTCTATCTTAAATTTCTTGAGGAACCTCCATACTGCTTTCTACAGTGGCTGTGCTAGCTTGCATTTCCACCAACAGTTCACAGGGTTCCATTTTCTGCCCATCATCTCCAGCACTTCTCATGTCCTGCCGTTTTGAAAATAGCCATCCCAACATGTGTGATGTGGTATCTCATCGTGGTTCTGATTTTCATTTCAACAGGTATAAATTTTGCATGCTTTAAAAATGTTTTTTAATGTTTATTTATTTTGAGAGAGAAAGAGAATGTGCTTCCACAGGCGAGCAGGGGAGGGGCAGAGACAGAGGGAGAGGAGAGCCCCAGCAGGCCCCACACTGTCGGCACAGGGCCCAGGCTCCTCAGTCAAACACTTGAAAAGGTTTCATTTGGAAATTTATACAAATTTCATACATAATGTTTTCCCTAAGTTTTTATTTATCTATTTACTTATCTTTTGTTATACTTGTGTAATAGAAAAAGATGTAAAAATTCCAAGTCCCCCACAGATAGGTGCCTTCAAATCCCCACCAGTTTATTCCATTGTGTTGTACCAATTCTATGTGCATCACGACATTAAAAAAGTTGGAAAGCACTAGAAACACTAGAAAAGAGGGTATCAAAAAATGATTAGTGGGGCCAGATAGAATTGTATGTCTATAAAAGAGGTGGGGGGTGTAGAAATGAGTGGGCCACTCAGTGGTGGGTGGGCTGGTGGCCTGTTTCAAATCATGGAAGTTAAACAGAAGCGTTCACCTGTATAAGCAAATAATGAGCTGCAATCTGTAAGCTGCCTTCTCCTTGGCTTCCTCCAGGCCAATGCTTGTTTGTAACTGAATAATCCTTAAGCAGTCTGTCTGTCACTTTACCCATAGCTAAGTGACTTCTTAATAAAACATCCTATCAACATGCAAATTCACAAGGGAAGAAAGTTGAGGTCGCCATTTTATTGAGTTTTACTATTACATTTAGAATCACTCATAGTGTTGGTAGTAAATAAATAATATTGGCTTACATACAAAGAATAACTGAAATGTCATTGTAAGATGATTACATGGAAGAGTTAGTTGACTTATATATTGCAGATTTTTTTAAAAACCCAGGTTTGGGCCCACAAAGTGCCATCAAACACACACATTTCCTGACTTTCAGCTTATATAGCCTCATTCCCTTGGGAAAGATTACTCGGGTTTCTAGTCTGTACCTAGGGTGTCATGTTGGTACAGGGAAAGCATGAAGGTAGTAGCTCAGAGCTTAGCCAAGCTGGGGTCTGGAAATAGGGGCTGCTAAGAACGGAATTTTCTTTCAGGTACCTCTGGCTCTCCCCCTCCTTCACCCCCCTTTCGCTCTTCCTTTGATTTGGTCAAGGGCCCTCTTCCTTTTCTCAGCATCCCCCCTCCCCAGACTCTGCCCTCTCTGGAGACAGGGCTCAGACTCACATTCCCTGTGCTCCTGGTTCCTGCACCTGTCATATTATTCTACAGTTACTTGTTCTTCTTCATACCTTGTTATGCTACGAGTTTATCTAGGACTAGGATGGTGTCTTTTTTTAAAAAATATTTTTATTATGAATAGATCATACATTCAAAAGTATATTTTCACCTGTATGTACATTTAAAAAACAATAATAAAATTAAATTTTTCTTACAAATTTTTTTAGTAGGCTCCATGCCCAACGTGGGACTTGGACTCATTGACCTTGAGATCAGGAGTCGCATGCTCTACTGACTGAGCCAGCTAGGCACCCCAAAGTGAATCATTTTTTTGAAGCTTCTCAATCCATTTGCCTCCTGCACCCCTAGAGGTAACTGCTTTCCTGAGAGGGTTTGTCAAGCTCTTGCTTTTCTAAGTACTATCTGTTTTTGACCTTCGTATAAATGGAATTTATGTATGCATTTTTATGAGACTTGCTTCTGACCTAGGTATTTCACCCAAGATAACATTTGTAAGATTCATCCTTGTTGCTCTAAGGTGGCTAGGTCTCATTTATTTTCACCTCTTGGTAAAATTCCATTGTGTGAATTCTCTGCAGTTTACCTTTTCTACTTCTATGGACATTTTAGGCATGTCTATTTTATGCTATTACAAATGATGATGCTATGAATGTTCTTGAATGCACCTCCAGGGCTTCATCTTTCTCTTAGAGAGATATCTAGGAGTGGGAGTCAATCTTTCTAGGTGATGCCAAATTACTTTCCAAAAGCAATTTTCCAGCCTGCACTCCAAACAGTGGTACCCCAAAATTCCTGCTACTCACAGTCTTGTTTACACATGCTATGGTCAGACTTTTAAATTTTTTGGCCAATCTGATGGATATGAAATAATATTTCATGGCATTTTAAAAGAAGATGGCTTTAACATTTTTTTTAATATTTATATATTTTTAAGACAGAGAGAGACAGAGCGTGAGAAGGGGAGGGGCAGAGAGAGGGAGACACAGAATCAGAAGCAGGCTCCAGGCTCTGAGCTGTCAGCACAGAGCCCAATGTGGGGCTCAAACTCACAGACTGAGATCATGACCTGAGCTGAAGTCGGACACCTAACCGACTGAGCCAGCCACCCAGGTGCCCCACTGGAAGGTGGCTCTTTCATTCCCAGTACCCAACAGAAGACTGCATGCTGCAGGAGCCCACAAATCTTTTATCTGATGAATCAACAGCAACAATGCAAGTACCAGTAGAGATGAGAATGTTAAGAATATATTTGTAAATCTTTCTGCGTATCAGGATCACCCAGGTATCCTTTTATTTTCTCATTGACATTTTATTATGAAAAGCTTCAAAGGTATAGCAAAGTTGGAAAGATTTTACAGTGAATACCCAGACTGAATCCTACCATTAGCGTTTTACTACACTTGCTCTAAGAAGATTCTTTTGTGGAATGTCAATTCCCCAGGGCTGAGACTCTGATTCTATAGCTCCGGGATGGTAGCAAAAAAATCTAGTTTTGTTTCTTTGTTTCTGTTTTTAAACTCCCCAGGTGATTCTGATGAGCAGCCAGCCTTGGAAACCACTGCCTGAAGGAACTCTCAGCAATAAATAAAGAAGACAGATTTATAATTAGCCTAACAGGGTTCATTCTTTGTGGGGGGATTAAAGTTCTGCTGAGTGCCTAGAGCCATTTTCTTAGACCACCAGCATTCCTTGGAAACGTGTCACCCGGTGTCAGATTGGTGGAGGTGTACACAGGCTCCTGGGAGGTGGTGGGTCAGGTCCTCCTCACACCAGAAGCCAAGAAGCACCCAGGTCCTGTCCACCCCATTCCCCACTCTGATCATCACAGTTAAGGTCTTTAAAGAGATACTTAAATTAAAATGAAGTCCCATATGGGTTCAAATCCAATATGACCGATGTCTTCACAAGAAGGGGACATTTGGGCACAGACACACACAGAGGGAAGACCATGTGATGACATAAGAAGAAGATGCCAAAGAGAAAGGCCCCAAAGAAACCAACCTGGACAAGACCTTGATATTGGGCTTCCAGCCTATGGGACTGTGAGAAGATAAATCTGTTGTGGAAGCCACCCAGTCTGTGATACTTGGTTAGGGCAGCCCTATCAAATGAATACAGGTGTGGATGGGAAGCCTCCAAGCGTGGGGTTAGATGGCAGGGCAGGAAGACCCAGGCTTCTGCTCCCTACTCCCACAAAACAGGCCTTCATCAACCGGGCCTAGCTGCAGGAGAAGGCGCCACTGGCTCCAGGACCCTCCCCACGGGGCTGCTGGAAAACAGACTATGCATTCGCTCCAGCTCCCTGTTCCTCAAAGGGTCTACCTCACAAACACAAGGAGGAAAACCCTCTATATGTATGAGGGGTCTTCAGAGCTACCAACAGTCCTGTCTGCAGCTGAGTGGCAGCACAGGACAGTGATAGGGCTCAAGAATGTTTCACCCCTTACACCTCAAACCTTCACCCTAAAGTCTCACCCACATGGGCCCTTGATTCATACAAACTGTCTCACTCACAGCATGAAAATGAACTGTGGCTCCTGCCTCCAGATTTTAAATCATGGAGCGTAGGTAAATTAATTTTGGTTCTGTGCCTCTTCCCACTGGTCAATCATGACAAATGATGAATTCTGAGTAGCAATAATGCCAATTGTGCAAAACAGGCCTTTGTGTCAGACAGAGGCTGTTTTAGAGGCTGGGTTGTTTTTTGGGGTTTTTTTTTTTTTGTATTTACTACATTTAATATCTGTTTTAATCTTCTTAGGTACAGTTAGACCTCGGGGTAACTTTTCGGATCTGCTTGATTGCAATCAGCTGTTTCTCCTGGCCCTCACCCACTAACCACCACAGTCACCCTCCTGACTAGCCAGCCTGGCCACACCTGCCTCCCACAGTTTAAAAATCCTTTTTGGCACTTCATTCCTTACCGCACTCTTTCTTGGCAAGGCTTGTCCCCTGCAGATCCTCTACACAGGGGTTGTCGTGAGGAGTCCTACCTGGACTCTCTACATGAGCTCTACACGACCCTTTCTACTCAGTAATGGGGTTCCTTGGAGCCTTTGGTTTCAGACTTTGCAGATCTCACCCCACCCCTTTTGTTTCTAAAATGTTTGTTTAGATTTTCTATTCTGCAATCCTGTTTTACTTCTTGTTGCTGTTTAAACAATTCCCCTTTTACTATTTCAGTGTATCTCAAGTCAGCTATTCAATTGCTCACCCAGTCTCCTAATTCCAACCAACCACCTTTAGATATTCCTTATCCCTCCAGTTTTCAAAGCCCCAGTTCTTCAAGTTGGCTTGGCTGTGGGTATCTTCCTGACAGGAAGGAGGCAGAAGGTAGGGGCAGTTATTTCAGAATTGGAATGCCTACACTGAACAAAACTGCTTTTTATGAGAGCTTGAGCTGTCCAACCAGGATCAAAGAATGGCTGCACCTTAGACAACTGTGTGCAAGAGCGGTGGATCGCTTCTTAGATGTGGACAAATGTTTCTTCTGAACCCTCAATTAGTCATCTGAGGCATTCTAGTCGCTGGAAGTTACTCTGAGGGAGGGATTGAGTAAACCGTGTTTGGCACCCACTTTTAGAGAGAGCCAGGAAAGAGGGGAGCACACAATGAAGAATGTGTCTGGGAGTACCTGGGTGGCTCAGTGAAGTGTCCGACTCTTGATTTGGGCTCAGGTCATGAACTCAGGTTGTGAGATCAAGCTCTGTGTTGGGTTCTGCGCTGAAAGCGGTGAGTTTGCTTGAGATTCTTTCTCTCCTTCTTACCTGCCCCTCTCTTGTGCTCGCTTTCTCTCTCTCAAAATAAATAAACTTCTTTAAAAAATTACAACTCAAGCATTAAAAAAAAGCATGTGTCTGTGTACATACATGTGCCTCTGTGTGTGTGTGTGTGTGTGTGTGTGTGTAAGTAATAAGGTTAACAACTTAATCTCAAGTAGCAACAGATAGTCACAAAGACAGAGCCAGGGATGACCTTGCCCGTCAACAGATTTGATTACACTCATGTGATTTGTTTCAGACCTGTTTTAAAAAGTCCCTCTGTTACTATTGAATACTGAAAACAAACTGAGGGTTGAAGGGAAAGGGGGAGGGGGAAAAGAGGTGGTGGTGATGGAGGAGGGCACTTGTGGGGAAGAGCACCAGGTGTTGTATGGAAACCAATTTGACAATAAACTATTAAAAAAATAAATAAGTAAACAAATAAATAAATAAAAAGAAAGTAAGGATCTGAATAAATACGTTTTTGTAAAAAAAAAAAAAAGTCCCTCTGTTGTATCCCGTTTTGATATGTCCCTAATATTCCATCTGGTCCTGCCTTAATGCTCTGAAATCTCCAACTTTAGAATTACTTCTCCGGATATGGTACCATAAGTCCAAGTTAACTTGCAAAACTACTGCCTAGTAGCCTTGTCAACCATTAACACCTTGATGCCAGTTGGCTTATCAGACTCACAGGCTAGAGCTGAGCTCTGCTGCCTGGAAGACTTGCCAGTCACTGTGGGTTATCCGACTGGACAGTGCTAGAGCGATTTTGCAGGCAGGGATGGCGCAAGCAGCTTTAGAAGAGTGGAGGCAGCTGTTTGATGAGCAAGAGCCTGCCCTGGTAGGAAGCCTCAGAGAAATGCCAGAAGGGAACCACACATGGGGCTCCAGGCCCTGCAGAACACATAGATTTCAGACTTGATGATTTAACATTTCTAGCATGTAAGGGTAGATGGAAGAGGGGGACAGCACTGAGATTATTTTCAAAGGTTGATTTCAGAGGAAGGAAAAGACAGGCAGGCTGCCCTTGGGAGAAAGGATTTCCAGCGAGTTTCCTTCCTTGCTGACCATTTATGTTCCAACACCAAAGGCTTTCTTTCCCTGTTTCTTCACATCACCACTGGCCAACTCCAACTATTTACACTCAAATCAAGCTGTTTTTGCTCCTGATTATAAAGCATTTGACTGAAACAGAACATAACATGAACACATTCAGTATTACCTTACGGATGCAAGACCACAAAATCAGGGTAGCTCTGTAATCTCCCTATTCTGCACTGTAAAGGGGGAAAGGAAGGTCATGCAGCTTTGGGGTTCTTCCCTGCACAGACCCCTTCCAAAGCCAAGCATTGATTTTGTGCTTGTAATTTTGAGTCCCTCAAGAAGTACCCCCATCCCAAACTGCATAAGCCTCAGGCCCCACCAAACTTGGATCCACCAGAAATTATCAGCCTTGGCCACATACTCAAGGCGCATGTAGCCAAGTATGCCTGTGGACGGTGGGGGTCTGGGGTCATTTTAATGAGGAAAGGCAAACTCCACAAGGTCTGCTGAAATTTCTCTGCAAAATTAGCATACCTAGTGACTTGATACTGTAGACCCTTTAAATGTCCTTTGCTAAGCTGTTTCTTTTTATTCTTATCCCCTCCTCCTTTTCTCTAATTCTAGACTACTCTATTTGGAGATATATTTATACCTTCCTCACCTCACCCAAGTTTATAGGAGGGTTTGAATAGAGCCTTTTGATATTATACCAAAATGTAGTGTTTCTGAGTGACATGTTGGTGGGTTTGTTTTTCCAATTATTATGACTCTTAGGATCCATGCTTAGTTTGGGTGAATGGATAAGATCTATTTAAGACCATTTTTTACTGAAGTCAGTTGGTATGAAATGACTTTCTGGACCAGCCTGATTCACAGGGCTGCACAGCATTCCAATGCTTAATTACTTAGTGTGTCTCAAACATAAGCATTCTGGAAACTCAAATAACCTTGTTAAAGAATGGTATCTCATCTCGGGGCAGGGAGACAAATTGTGACTCCTAGGTTGGTTGCATGGGTTTTTTTTTTTTTAAATCACACCACACACACACACACACACAAACACACCTCTAATCACACTGTCAGCCCAGAACAAGGTGAGAAAAGGCTCATTTTACCTAAAGGGCAGCTAGTTAACTCTTCATATTTTCAAGAAATTATCTTACCCTCCCCCTCATCTGTAATTCATCTATATTCATAAGGTGGGCCATTTAAAATAGCACCTTTCAGCTGTGTGTGAAACAGAAGTCTACCCTGCAGGTTTGAGCAGATGAAATGTTAAACACTGTAGCAGGGTCTCTCCGGAATAGGACTTTCCATTTAGCGCAAGAGGCTGAGAGCCCTTCCGCAGGGAGGCACTTCCGTCTAACCCCATCTCCCAAGCTTGCCTCGTTTGGGAAAGCAGCGTGGGTGGGAGCATTTGGGTGGCATATCCCCAAAACCACAGTAATTGGAAGGGGGAAAAAGCAAATATCAATTAGTGATTCCTCAGCCAGTTACCAATCTTGGTTTCCAAGGGACTCCACCTTAGTCTCTTCAGAAGCAGCAGCTTCCCAGGGACCTCAGACAGAAACGACGCGAATCCACACAGATCTTAGTGCACTGAACATTTCCCCTAGGGAGGCAGGCTCTTGTTATCTGCCCGGCTTCCCTGGCTCTCTGCCTCTCTGTCAGCCTGGGGCTTGTCAACCAGAATGATCCCAGCTTCTCAGGGCTTCCGTGGGAATGCGAGCAGGAAAGGGCTTTGAGCATTGAGGACCGGCAAGGTGGCGGTGTTCAGCAGCGCTCTGGGCACCCCGCATTTCCCGGAGCGCTGGGGATGCTGCAGTGAGCTTCCCCGCTCCCCTAGCAACCCCCGCCCCCGGGTTCGGGCAAGTGGCTAAATGTTAGAAAATAAGGTGGGGGGTGGGGACAGAGCACAAGGTGGGGAAGGCGAGGTGGCCAGCCGAGACCCCCCGCCCAGAGGCCCCCCGCACACAGGGCCGCGGGGGGCGGGGAGGGGGCGGCCGGGGCTCGCCGGAGCTCGCGCGGCTGGGCGCCTCCCAGGAAGGCGGGGAGGGGAGCGCCTGTTTACCCAGAAGGGCAGTGCTGATAGCACGTTCCTCGAGTTTACTTTGCTTTCCTGGAGTTTATTGTAAAGGGGTAAAGTTTTCGGATCTGTCACGTGACCCTGACAGGTCCTGCCTATGGCGCGGCAGACCACCCACGCCGAGGGCCATGGAACTGCTTAATAGAAACAGGCTTGTAATTGTGAGTCCGCGCTGCACTCCGCCGAAAGCCTCCGGCGGCCCAGCGCGCCGGGGTTTTTACACTTTCCGTTCCTTTTGTAAAGACGGAGGAGGAGGAGGAGAAGACGAAGACGAAGACGAAGAAAAGGACGACGACAGGGAAGACAAAGAGACCCGCAGCGACCAGGCTAGGGGGAGACGAGGGAAGACAGGGAGAAGCCGGAGAAGCGGAGGACCAGGAAAGGGGGGCGAGGGGAAAAAAAGGAATTGATGTGAAACCCAAGCCCAGCGTCCGCGCCATCGGCACCCGCGCTCCGGGCAGGGCTTGACGGCCGGCTATGGTGAGTGCAGCCGGCGCGGCCGCCGCCGCCTTGCCCTCGCGCCGCGTGCGCCCCCGGGCCGGCGAGGTTGCGAGGCCCGGCGTCCGG
>NC_043712.1:62602022-62607249 GCF_006229205.1 Suricata suricatta
CGGCGGCGGCGGCGGGCCCGGCCGGGGAACGGCTCCGGGGGGAGTTCTCACGGAGCGGGTCGCCTGGGATCCCATTTTCACGCTTGAAAGGGTCGCCACCTTGGCTTCCGCTCCGCAGCCTGCTGGTGGCTCCCGACTCGCTAGCGGAGGCAGAGCTGGGTCGGAAGGGCCGGTGCGGAGAGTGACAGCGCCGGGGGGAGGGTGCGGGCCGGGAGCGCGCGCGCACCGATGCGAGTCCTCCCGTCTCGGAGGCGCTGGTGGAGACAGACCTGCAGGAGGGCACGGGCGCACGCTCCCGCACCCACACCCGGACGCCTGGCACGCGACACCCTGGGCTAGGAGAGAAGCACCTTTAAAGCCCGGAGCTCACACATCCTCCTCCCACCACCGCTGGTGGGAAAAGGGGCCAGAGGTGCTTTTCTGAGTTCAGGAAGGGGCCACAGGTGGGAGAGAGGTACGTGTTGACTCTTGCGCCCAGGAAATCGGGCATTCTGGTGCCTGCCACCCGTTAGGTCGCTGGCTAGCCGGGTACTGAGTGTGGCCTCAGGGGAGTCCTGAGGTGGGACCGGTTGCTTCAAACTCCTTTAGACTCGATGCCAACACTGGGCCCATAGGACCTCCAGAGACTGTACCTCTGGGATGACATGTGCTATGCTTCCAGGTACTTTAAGTTTTGAAAACGACTCGTAGTGTGTGGATGAGCAATCAGTCCAAAGTTCTCAGATCTCAATTTCCAACAGTAAGAAGAATTATATGGATTGGTATCTATGGAAGACACCCAGAGACCAATCTTTTCCTAGACCTGGGAGAGAAGACTGCTTTCTTCCACTTTTATCCTCCCTGGGGAGAGGAAATCTAAAAAGACTAGACAGAAATAATAAAGACCCACAATGGGTGGCTCTAAATTTTTAATAATTGTGTAACTGAGGTCTTGAACTACAATAGTACTTTTCCAGGACTATTGCATTCTGTGTGTGTTCCATTTGTTTTTTCTTTTTTTTCTCCAGTAGTTCAACATGCAATTAATTGCCTCCACAAAGAAAGACAATGCTTTTGGTGTCATCCTTTGTTACTGTAACTTATTATTTCTGGGTGGTACCTCAGGATAAATTGTTGCCTCCAGTGTATTGTGACCCATGTTGTAAAACAAGGGGCTTTCAATTGAGAGTTTGAGTGTGTTCCAGTTGTCACTGAGCCTCCTTCCACAAGGCCATAAAATGCCTTTGAGTCCAAGACCTTTTTATATTAAAATGTTGAATCAAGGTGGACACCAATAGACCCATTCTCAATTTGGGGTATTAGCTTCATTTCAAACTCACTGTGCGAAGTGTATCTAATTTCTGGTTATAATCTAGTCCTAATCTAACAAGCTATTTGAATAGAGGTTCACACCATTTGGAATGATTTTGTGGAGAGAAAGGCTGTTTTTACAAATTGTCTTCAACTTTCTACAGATAGCAGAACAATATGGATTAAAATATCTGTCTTCCCTGTTTTTATCCTCACTTCTCTCTCTCTCTCTCTCACATACACCTTTTATTTTCTCCCGCCTCTGCCACAGTGTATAAAGCCCTATTGAGACATGTAGGCGTGATGTGTAAACCGGATTAGCAGTATGAAAGAAAGACACACAATAAGCTGGAATTGTTTTACTTCCCTTTCATTTCTCATGCCTATATCTCTAATAAATTTGTTGCTCCAGCAGTGGGTCAAAGGGATCATGTTGCTCAGCTTCTTTTTCATGCAAGACCCAATGGCAGAGATCACGGAAATGAAAGGTGTGCCTTCTGCCAAATACAAGGCTTGATATAGATATATTAGATGGGGAGATAGAGATGAGGCAAGAGAGAGAGATGGAGAGAAAAATGTTCAAAGTCTGGGTCTTTCCAGAATACATCTCTATCCACTGGAGCAATGTGGGTAAGAAGATACTTGAAAGGGGGGAATAGCAATACAAGGATCAATGCTGTGTTTTCTTTCAAGTTCATTGTAGGCTCTGAACATTTTCTCTGTTGTATAAAGTCTAATTCCCCTTTTCAAGCTAGTATTTGAATCTGGAGTAATAAATGTGGAGATTTCTGGGATCTTCTCAGGACATCTCCCCTCTGCCACCCCACCCCAGGCTCACTGCAGACTCAAAAAATGCCAGTGCCCCTGGGTTTGTGCTGTAGACCCTTCATTTACTCCTTTGTGGAGTTGGGAACAGCCTCCCATTAAAGGAGATCAGGGGTAATTAGCAGCATTATTTTGACAAGTTGGCTAGAGCTGTTCCCTTTCCTCCAGTCCTGGGGAGGGGGAAATAGGGGAGGAAACAGAAGGTAGAAGGGGAAGGGGAGGGGAGTCATACTTAGGGGTTTCACATTCTGTGGCTGCTGAGTCTTTTTTTTTCACTCCCCCCCCAAACCTTTTAGACTCATTTTCTACCATCACCTTTTAAATAAATACAAAAGCTGCCAATGAGAAAATACTAGGCATTCTTAGGGAGCCAAGAAAATGTGGTGGATGGTGGCATACTTGCTTGAATAGAATAGAGTAAAGACTAGTTATCCAAGGTATCTGCTTTGAACTGCTCAGGCTCTGTCCCATCAGTCACATCCTGTACCCTGGGCTCCCCACCCTCAAATAGACATTACATCAAATACTCAGTTCCTTTCCCCATTCCAGCCTCTCAACAGGCGTACTGTGGGACTTAATACTTGCAATTCTTTGCATTTGAAAAGAATAGTAAACTTAGGCAAAATTATAACAGGGCTCGGAGATCAATCAACTGGAATACATTTACCTCTTTATTCATTTCTACTCTGCAAAAATCTAAATCACACTAGATTTTTAAACACCCATTTAGTTGGATCTGAGAAACCAGTGAAAAGTTAAATCTCATTTTGCTTTTTCATTACTCAATCAAGTCTGCAATTGCTTATCATTGGAATGTCCAGATACAAAGGGCAGATGTTTCATCTTTCAGTGTTACCACTTGGATCACTGGATGTCATTTTTCAGACATGTGGGGTGTGGCCATGGATAGTTGAAGTACTGGAGTGGAGAAGGGAAAATATATGAAGGATTCAGATTTTAAAAGTTTAAGATTATCTGTTTGAAAACTACAGACTCCTCTGAAGTCTTGGATCATGATGGGGAGACCCAGATGACAACTGATGCATTGAGATGATGCATTCCCCTTTACTTGGAAAGGGGATAGAGAACACTCAGCTGTTGCTCCAAAGAGGGCCTGCAGCTCCTGCGGGTTGAAAAGGCCCCAAGCTCTCACTTACCTGGTAACCCTCAGGAGGGGAGCCACCCTACAGAAAGGCCACTGAAGGGACTGTCTTTTTAGCAGACACCTTGCAAGGCCTGGCTCCTTCAGCCAGCCTCATCTCAAGTCTGGAGAATCCTTATGGCTAGAAGTTAACAAACCCGGTGTGGCACAGCAGCCCCCTGCACAGGGCATGCATATTAAAGCCGACAACGCTTACAAATGTAAATAAGGGCAGATTGATTAGGAACAACATTATCGCTGGGAATGTCGCACTCGCATGCATCAGCAATGAGGCAAATTGGGGGCAGCCTCAGCCCTGGCCACCCAAGTCGAGAAGGCTTTTACACTGGCTCCTCTTCCCTTTCTTAAAACGTTACAGAAACAAGGCCAATTAGATCCTCAAAGTAATTCATCTCTGTGTATGAAAAAAGAAGACCACAGGGGAAGCGGCGGGTGGGGGTGGGGAGATTAAGATAGCGCTTGTTAGGGCCCAGGCTGGGGGACTGTGTCCTGGAACCGATGGGTAGTATTTACAGGCCGGGACTATTGTCTGGGATGCTGAAAAGTTAACCTATCAAACAGCGGGTGAGGAGGCTGAGGGCGATGAAAACCCGGGAGATCAATGTTCAAAACGTTTAGGAATTAAGTCAAACTGAGGGAAATGAGCCTGAGTGGAAGAGGCTTTGCCACTGAATTGGTGCACATGTAGAAGCAGTCGGAACGAGAGGATACGCAGCTGCGTGCAGAGAGTAATAAGGAACCATGATGTGTACATAGCCTATAATTTCATTTTACAATTCTATAATCCAAGTAGTGATACTAAAATTGCTATAAATAAAAGATTAGGAGGCACAACTAATGTTTTGGTCTAAAACGCTGTAAAGAAATTTGAAAAGACAAACAGCAACCTTTGGCTACATGATTACCTTGCCTTTACATACAGCAGCACCACTCAAATATCAAAAGACTGACATGGAAAACTAGGGACACAACCCCCTTCTCTCTGAAAAATAATTCCAGCGGCAAGCACTTAATAGTTTGACTTGAAACGTCTGCAGAGCCACTCAGTAGGAAAAGTTAGAATAAATCACCTTTCCTACTTATGTTCTTTATCAAGCAATAAAGATCAGGATATCGCTTCAAGATTAAACTTGCAATGTGTCGAGCCCAATCTCACTGCGATATTATATTTTAAGGTAGTGCCATTTAATTGCGCGGCGCTTGCCTTCCCTTCTGGATTTTAGCAGCCCTCCCAGGGCTGCGCGCAAAATCACGTGCTCCTTCGAACTTTTGAGTTTTGAATTTCCGCGCTGGCCGAGTGCTCCGGTCCTCCTGTCTCATAAACACCCTCAGACACTTCTGTCTTTGTCTGTATTCAACGGGCCACCCTACTCAGCCCGAGGTACCGCACACGTTCCGCCGATCTTGGATTCGGAGACAGGGCCTCTCACTGAAACCAGGACGGAGAAAAAGCTAGAAAGAAGGTGGTGAGGCTGGGTAGGGAGGAGAAAGGGGTGAAGGAGAAAGGAAAAGGGAGAGGGAAAGGAGAGAGGTGGAAACCGCCAAAGAGGAAGAGGGCGGGGAGGACTGCCGACAAGCCCCCCGCGGAAACCGCGGGCGAAGCTCCGGGGGCCAGCGCGCCCCGCGGCTGTCTCCTTCGGGCCAGGGCCGCGGACGCCCGGCAGCTGAATGGGAAGGGGACCCGCGCGCTCGGCCATTGGCCGGCCACAGGGAGACCGCGCGGACATTGGGCAACGTAAGGGGGCCGGACCGCCTTCAGGAATGTACTACGGCGCGTCCGGCACGTCCGTCCGCGCCGGCGGGGTGCGAGCCTCGTCTGGGCTCCCGGGAGGCCGCGCTGGAGACTTGGAGCCCGCCCGGCTCGAGCCAAGCGCACCGACTTCCCTACCTGCTCCGCCTGAGCCGCGCGGGGAGTCCCGGAGGTCGGGTGCGCGCGCTGGCGGAGGCACG
>NC_043712.1:62607349-62608432 GCF_006229205.1 Suricata suricatta
TTTTTTTTCAATGAACACACACCGTGTGCATCTTAAAGCCACACTGCTTCATTTACGACTACGGTCGGTTTCTAGCTGCCGCGGGGTCCCCCTCTCCAGTTCTACGACGTTTTTAAGAAAGAGAAAAATATTAAAATGAAGCAGAATCGAGTTTGTGGGGTCTGGTCCCTATCTCAGAGAGGAATTTAATAACTTGCAAACTTAAGAAAAACACATTACAGTCTTCAAAAATTCTATTTTTCAATAAAAAGCAGAACTGTGTAGATAGTTTAATTTGTCTGTGACCCCAGGATCTACTTCAGAGGGTCGTGTGTTTTCTTCCCCAAGGGAAGTGAATCCCCGGGATGTCTCGGTGACACTGGCCGCAGTGTCCTGACAAGTCCTCGCAATCAACGCACAATTTGTTTCGAATGAATCCAACATCAAAGCCTTTATTCTCCCCAACGTCACGCTATTATTAAATATAACAGGATGCATACCAGTTTTTGAAAAAATAATAAAAGTTAAAACCAGACAAATAAACAAAGGCACGTGAGTAATAAAAAGGGGGGAGTCCAAACGGACCCCAAATAGTCTGGAAAACTTTTTTCTCTTTCTTAAGGAAACAGTTCCGTTGCTCCGGGTTGTTAAAAGGATTCTCTTGTTTCTCGTTTACATATGTCATATTAAAGATTCAAATAAAAACGCCTCTGCCTCCACAAGACTGCTTCGGTGTCTGGATTCCACGTTTTTAAAACACTGACTCCTTCAAACGGGGACTGTGCTGCCGTGGGTTTTGGTGGGGAGGGGGGATTTTAAGAAAGGGTGGCTTTTCCCAACGTCCTTACTTTCCTCTTTAACTTTCCATTTTGTTTATCTTAATGCGAGGCGTTGTTCCCTGCGAGAGCCTAAGTCTTCTCTTTAGTTAGAAAAGAAAAGAGAGGAGAAAAAAAAAATCTGGCACACACTGGCGCACTATCCACCACCCTGTCATTATTGGTGCAGGCCTGGGAATTCAAGCCGGACCTCCCAGTATTTGCTGCAGCTTGAGGCCACGGTGCCTCTGAAAGGGTTTTCTTTGAGGAATTTCAGAAACTGTTTAAG
>NC_043712.1:62608532-62610877 GCF_006229205.1 Suricata suricatta
TGCAGCGGGGCCCTGGGCCGGCCGGCCGGCGGCGGCGGGAGGCGCAGACGGACCGGGGGGCTGCGCCGCAACGCCGCGCTGGACCGGGACTATCTGCACCGGCCCAGCTACTGCGACGCCGCCTTCGCTCTGGAGCAGATTTCCAAGGTGCATTTCAGGCTCTCTCTTCTCCTCCCACTCTCTTCCCTCCTCTTCCTCTTTGGGATTGACCCCGACACACACACACACACACACACACACACACACACACACACACACACAAACACTCTCAAGCACTCACACACACACCTCTCCAGGAAAAGCAGCAGACAAGTGGGGATTGAAAAATTCAAACCCTCCCTCCGGTCCTAGGAGGAAAGGGCTGTCTGAGCTCCGCAGGGGGTGGGGTGTGTGTGTGTGTGTGTGTGTGTGTGTGTGTGTGTACACGCGCCCTCCCCGGCATGCCTTTTCCGGAGTGCTGGAAAGCGGTCCACAGTGGACCACCTCGAGGGCGCCCTCAGTGCGGCACAGCCCAGTGTCCCCAGCCCCGGAGCCCCCGGCTCCCGCGCCCCTGCCCCTATTTGCAACCTAAACCCCTGTAAGGCTGCCACATTTCTTAACATCTTGGAGGGGGAGGCGGAGTGGAGAGAGGCGGAGAGAGGGGGGGGGGAGGAGGGAGCCGAAATAAAGGTGGTTTCCTCTTTTGGCAGCCAGTTTTGCTTTTGTTGAGCATGAAATCTCTGCCCCCTTAAAAATTATCCTTGGAAGAGGTTATCTCCCCTCTTCCTTTTTAGTTTTTGAGCCACCTCTTCTCAGAGCCTGAGGGGAAAGGGAAAGTTGTAAACAAATTGCCACCTTAAATCCGCGGTACTGGTCTGCCAAGCGGCCCGGTTCATTGTGTTTACGAGGCTCGCTGAAATGTGTGGAATCCAGGGAAGGCGAGCACCCAGACGGGGGCCCGCCGGGGCAGCGGCCAGCGCCGGGGAAACGCCGCCGCCGGGAGCAGCCAGCGCCCAGCCAGGACCCCCGCCTGCGCCGGCCTGGGCCCTTCCCCTGTGCACTTGGCTACTTTTTGCTTTTAACCAGATGGGAAGGGAGAGGAGGGAAAGATCCATGTGGCTGCCCTCTTCCGATCACAAATGTTGTAAGTTGCAGATGGCTGCCCCACTTCCTAATTCAGCTCACACAGCGTCTCCCAACGCTATGGAAATGCGTCGCGAGTGAGCGATCGCGGCAGCGCTCACCACGTGGATTCCCACTTACTACCACGCCGGGCGGGGGTCAGCATAAGGGAGCCCGCATACATTGTTCCCAGAGCGCGCTAGTCTCCCAGCCCCCTTCCGTGCCGGGGCACCCAGGGAGAGGGGTAAAAGATTGGGGCTTCACTTTCGGGAAAGGGACCCATGGTTTGCTGGTTCTTAAATGGTGGGCTCCATCGCGGACACTGCGCAGCCCCTCCCTTACCGGTTCCGGGGTGAATATTGCCTATGTTGAGTGATTTCTCTCCTCTCTGCCTCGGCTTCCCTTCTCCCTGGTCTCGCAGCCCTGCTCCCCAGCGCCTCAAGCCTTCGGGGATGTTGCACTGGTCGAGCGGGGCAGGGGGGTGCCCCTGCTGTCGCCAAAGTGCAGCTCCCACGCTGCAGCTCCACTTTGATTTATGTCCAGGAGACCTCCACGCCGCTCGCCTTATCCGGGGCCCGCCTGGGTTTCAGTCCCCAAGGCACCCCCTCCCACGGCTGTCGCGGGATCCGCGGGCGGGTGCGCGCAAGCGGGCGTGGGCGCACGGGCCGCGACTCCCCGGCGCTCACTCCTCCCTTCTGCTTCATCCTCAGGGGAAAGCTACTGGCCGGAAAGCGCCGCTGTGGCTGAGAGCGAAGTTTCAGAGACTCTTATTTAAACTGGGTTGTTACATTCAAAAAAACTGCGGCAAGTTCTTGGTTGTGGGCCTCCTCATATTTGGGGCCTTCGCTGTGGGATTAAAGGCAGCTAATCTCGAGACCAACGTGGAGGAGCTGTGGGTGGAAGGTAAGAGACCCAGCGCCTGCCGCAGCGCCCTCTCGTCCCCCAGCTCGGGCCCCCTTCCCGTCCTCCTTCCAACTGATAAAGATATTTGCCAGCGTACACCTAGAGCCTTTCTATGGCGAGCGTGAACCCCCTGCCCGCACCAGGGGGAATTGTTTATTGTTTGGGCGCCTGGCCGGGAGCCAGGCCCGCCCGACAAAGGCCGCGCTGTAATCTACTCGGGGCGCTTTGCTTTGCTAGGTGTTGTGGGAGAGAGAGGCGAGGGCGGGCCGGCGGGGGCGCGGGGGCCCTCCGCGGGCCGGACCACTCCGCGCGGCTGGGGACCCTCGGGGCCTGTCGCCGCC
>NC_043712.1:62610977-62646327 GCF_006229205.1 Suricata suricatta
GCCGCCGCGCCGCGGAGGGCTGGGGGCGGGCGCAGCGCGGGCCTGCGGAGGCGGCGGCGTGTGTGGTCCTGTTTTTGGACAGCTTTCAACTCTGGGGGAAAAAAACATTTGTCTCAAGGTACAAAAAAAAAAGTGGGGGTGGGGAGGAAGGGAGTTGAAAAAAACTAAAGCATAGACTGGAACGCATGTTTGCAAAGTAGATTAATGTTTCCTCTCGGGTGGGGGCTTTTTAAGTGGTATGATTTGGGGGCAAGGCTGCGTTTTCCAGGCTGAAAGAAGAAACGTGTTTTTAAAAACGCGGGTTTGGAGGGAGGGGCCACACAGGGGTTCTCCAAGGGGTCCTGCCAGTCTTTTATACACATTCCTCAATTTGGGGGTTCTTGAAGCCTTTTTTTTTTTTTTGAGCAGTTGTAAATTTAAAATAGATCTCCTCCCCCCTCTAGATGGAAACACTTTACATTCTTTTGGTGATACGGGTTTTTTGTTTTGGGGGGTTGTTATTGGTGGTTGTTTTTTAGTTCTTTTCTGGAAAGTAACAGATTTGCTGTTTGGAAACATTTTAATCCCTAAACACTGCCTTGGATATCTCTTACAATAGGATGGGAAGGAAGGATTGAGGTAATTATGCAGATTTTCCCAACCAGACTATCTTGAGCATTCCTAGGGAAAGCTACCTAACACAAAATTTGGAAGCCTGAGAGTTATGTGTCATTACGTGAATGATCCCTTTCAGGATGCTGAGAACTAACCTTGGAGAATATTTTGTTAACTTTGCTTTGTTTATGAAGATTCAGCTCTCCAGTGTTTTGCAAACATATGATAGAGTCTTTAATTGAGAAGTGACAATTAAAATAATAGTCCAAATAATTAAAGCCAGAAAACATTCTTGCCTTAAGTAGCTTGATAATACAAAAGTATTCCATGGATTGAATCCATGGCGTAATTTACTTCAGTTGAGCACTTCAGTGTCATTGGTAGATAAAAGGTTTTATTGAACACCTATGATATCTTAGCACCAAGCTTACTGAGCACCAATAATGTCCCTAGCATGCTGTTAGAGACTGTAAGGGTCGCTGATGTCTGTGAGACACTCCCTGTGCACAAATCCACGCACATAGAAAATACTAGAGTTGAATGGGCTTGCAGTAAATTGAGCTCACAGTTGTAGTGGGCCATGAAAGTCAAATGGGGGAAAAAAGCTTCCGTGGAAGTGAGGCAAATTAAGGTGATCTGGAGAGAGAAAGAGAGAGGGGGTTCTGCCCAGGAGCTCAGAAAGAGGGTAAAGCAAAAGCCCACATGAATGGAGGCCTCTAGTGTAGTGGGAATGGGGTGCCATGGCTCATGCGTGCCCTGGAGCACAGGGCTATAGTTCAGAAATGATGTGATTGGCTAGGCTGTGGGGAGCTGGTCTCCACAAGGGATGAGCAGAGGGGCCTCCCAGTTCTGTCCATATGTTCACATTGCACCACTCAGACCAACGAATGTGTTAGGTATCAGTAATGATGACAAAAGATAATTTTTTGCTGTTTTGTGCAAGACTTTTAGGTAGACCTTTAATAAGTCTATCTAAAGAGAAGTGATTTATTTTCTTAACATTGTATATTTCTAGAAACAACTATGTTTCTGCATTACACCATTTATTTCAAGTCCTGGAAGAAGGAGGAGGAAGAAGGGGAATATGGTTAGGGGCAATCTCCTAGAGCTCCGGCTTAGTGAGAGAGTATGAAGGAGTGACACCTCAGACACCCAGGACTCAGTTTGCCCACTTTGGGCCTCTGGGCTATTTATCTTCCCATTTCTGTTCTGGTCGTTTCAGCATGGCTCACAAGTTCTAAAGCAAATGTTATTTAATGTTAATACTGTCACTTGTTGAGCAACTATCATTACTCTTTATTATCACATGCCTTACAGCTAAATAAAGTAGCTGTTATTTTTATAACGTGATAGTGTATGTGATGTTTCTACATATAATAACTGAATTATTGTTCCATTTTACAAAAATGTCCACTTTGCCTACTAATGATTTATGTCAACTTGGTCTCATGATTTCTTGATTTGTCATCATTCGTTCATTCATTTATTCATTGTCTGCTAGATTCTTCCCCTATAGAAGAAGCAATAGTTTCATAAATACAAGTCAATCCAACCATGGATCCCATGAGGCCACGATACTATTTTATAATTTTAACATAAATTCAAAGAAGACGTAACAGCGAGAGGGTCCTGTTTATGATATAATAAGCTTGGTGTAATAGTGTAAGCATTTGTTCCAGGAGTGGAATTTTCTGCTGTCCTAGACTGTAGCGGAGTAAAATGAGCAGCAACTCAGAATTTAGATTAATTTGTACTTTAATCTCTTTGATAAACTCCTTATCACTATCAGCAGAGAAGTCTTTTAGTTGGTTTTTTTTTCTTTTTTTTTAATTTTTTACATTTATTTATCATTTAGGGACAAAGTGAGACAGCGCATGAATGGGGGAGGGGCAGAGAGAGAAGGAGACACAGAATCCAAAGCAGGCTCCAGGCTCTGAGCAAGCTGTCAGCACAGAGCCTGATGCGGTGCCCGAACCCGCAAACCAAGACATCATGGCCTGAGCCGAAGTCAGTCGCTCAACTGACTGAGCCACCCAGGTGCCCCGAGTTGGTTGTTTTCTTAATGGAGACTATAAATGTTCTGAGCATAAACATGGCTGCTTGCTACACTAAATAAAACAAATGAATAGAGATTGCATATTTCCCTAGTTAAAAAGCAACAGACTGAGAAAGCAGAAGAGATTTCAAGGGGAGACGAATGCTGAGGGACAGCTTGGAAAAATGCTATTTCCCTTGTGATTTTCAAAACTATGACCTACCACACACACTACATAGATAAATATACAAAGGCAACTGGAGATACATATATCTACATACCTACACACAAATACATATTATATACCAGTCGACTCCTGCACAATATTCAGGGATTGGGGTGTCAACCCCTCCACAATTGAAAACCCATGTATAACTTTGACTCTCCACAAACTTAACTACTAACAGCCTGTGTTAACTGGAAGCCTTACTGATTACATAGTCAATTAACACATGCTTTGAATGTTAGACGTATCATATACTGTATTCTTACAAGAAAGTAAGCTAGAGAAAAGAAAACGTTATTACAAACATCAGGAGGAAGAAAATATATAGATACAGTACTGTATGTATATCAAAAAAAAATCTGGAGTGCCTGGGTGGCTCGGTTGGTTGAGTGACCAACTTTGGCTCAGGTCATGGTCTCGCGGTTCCTGAGTTTGGGCCCCACGTCAGGCTCTGTGCTGACAGCTTAGAGAGTGGAGCTTGATTCAGATTCTGTGTCTCCTCTCTCTGTCCCTACCCCGCTCATGTTCGGTCTCTCACTCTGTCTCTCAATAATAAATAAATGTAAAAAAAAAAATTTCCTATGAAAGAAAAGAAAAAAAAAATTGCATATAGTAGACCTGCACAGTTCAAACCTATGTTCATATATTTCCACTTACATTTGTATTTGTATGTGCACAGAGACTTACTACGTCTATCTTTGTATCTGCCAAAATAATTACTATCTTTTCCATATAGCCAGCAAATTAAAAGGTTACACTTGATAGGCTGTCTCATTGATTTGACGTTCATGCTTTAACATGCTGGGGAAATGTGGCTTTATAAGGACTGTTTGAATACATTGGCCACAATGTGCGAACCAACATAAGCTAGATAAGGAAGATTCTGTCCTATTTTTATCACATTGGTGATAAGAGTTTTTTGATTCTGTTGTTAAAATGTTCATGCAGTGATTGCTGTAATCATTGTAACAGCAGTTTCTTTTAAGAAACTCCATATACATTCGATGTTAGCTTAGATCTCAGGGTTAGAGTATTTGCAAGTCAGAAATACCAAATTTAGCTCACTTGTGAATGGAGTCATGAGATTTAGATTATGTAGGGGCGCCTGGGTGGCTCAGTCGGTTAAGCATCCAGCTTTGGCTCAGGTCATGATCTCACGGTTCGTGGGTTCAAGCCCCACGCCGGGCTCTGTGCTGACAGCTAGCTCAGAGTCTGGAGCCTGCTTCAGATCTGTGTCTCCTTCTCTCTCTGCTCCTTCCCTGCTCGCATTGTCTCTCTCTGTCTCTCTAAAATAAATAAAAAACATTAAAAAAAAATTTTTTAAAGAATATGTGGAATGATGTTGTGGACATCTGCTGTTACGGTGGTGGCAAGGTCCAGGAGAGACTAATTGTTATTTAAAAATAAAAATATTCAGGGTACCTGGGTGGCTCAGACAGTGAGCATCCAATTTCTGCTCAGGTCACAATCTCACTGCTTGTGAGTTTGAACCCTGCATTGGGCTCTGTGCTGACAGTTCAGAGGCTGCTTTGGATTCTATGTCTCCCTCTCTCTCTGCCCCTGTCTCTGCTCACACTGTCTGTCTCTGTCTCTCTCTCTCTGGGAAAAAAAAAAAAAAAAACTTTTTTAAAAGTTTAAAAAATAAACAAAAATATTCAGCACTTGTTCTCCATGCCTGCTGTGTACCAGGCATTGCATGAAGCTCCAGAGAGATGTTAGTGAAAGGCCGTAGTCCCTGCTCTCAGGACCTCCACCCAGCAAGCAGATGACCAGTGCACTGCACGAGGGCAGCCATGCCTTCCAGGACAGCCCCTGACAGGGGTCTGAGCCAGGAACAGGGGCTGGAGAGGTAAGGGTGCTGCTGGGGCATTCCAGGACAAAGGAGCAGCACACACAGAGGCCCAGAGGATGGGGGTGTGGCCTCCAGGAGAGCTCCCAGAGCTTGCCTTCAGTTGGGACATCCTGTCTGCTCAGGTGGGGAGACTTGGGGCCTAGAAGACCCAGCTGCCTCACAGAAAGGTCTCTGCTGTGTGCAGGGCATTTGGTGGAGGGGCTGCCAGCTCTTCCTTTTAGCCATTCTTTGCCTGTCTCATTATCTATACTAGCATATTTGGCCTCTAGAGCCCTCCCTGGGACTGGAGTACTTCAGCTCGATTTCTCTCTTCTGGGCACAGGAGGGAAATACTTTATTTTTAATTTTGCCCATTTCTCTGATGGCTTTTCCTTTTTTGCTTAGCACCTTTCTCTTCCTGTCTCCCTTAATAGCTACCCCCCCACTCCAACCCTCTCTCAGATGCAAGTTTGTTGTCACAACTCTCCAGTGGGTAGAACTTTCATTTACCTCTTTGAGATGTTTTTTATCCCCTCAAGCTTTGCCCAGCCTCTGGCCTCTTTTACTGCAAAAGGTTATAACAGCCTTGAAATGAATCCATATTGCCTTGTGTTTGGTTATTAACATCAAGGGAAGAGAACACAAGTTGTGACTCTGTTTTTTATTTTTTTTTTAAGGAAAATTTTAAAAATGTTTTTACGTCTGCTTGATGTTTATAAGTACTCTCAAGTTTGTTCCTTGCTGGTATGATGCCTTCAGTGTTCTTGGCTTGAACTCAGGCAGTTATAGGAGATAAATGAGCTTCACCATCCTTTATTTAAGTTTAGAGCTAATTTTCTCGCTCTTGACGTTTTGCTGGATAATTCTGTGTTATGGGGGCTCCCCTGTGCATCCCAGGACGTTTAGGAGCATCTCTTAACTCTACCCATTAGATGCTGGTATCAGTCTCCCAGTTGTGACAACCAAAGATGTTTCCAGTCATTGTCAAATGGTGGGGGGAGGGAGGCTGCACAAAATCACCCCAATTGAGAAGCACTGGTTTAGATAATAGATTCCAACTGGAAGACCCATGCTGTGCAGAGGGAAGGCTTTTATTATGATAGCCTGGTGGCTGCAAGTGCATTGCCATACGTGCAGAGTTTTCTTCTTTAAGATAATGTTCTTCCATCTTCATATCTACTGATCTAGGTAACTAATTTTTTTAGTGCTAATAATGTAATTTTCTGTTTTTCTTAGAATTACATTAAATATCAAAAAAAAAAAAAAACAACCCAGCATGACAA
This sequence comes from Suricata suricatta, assembly GCF_006229205.1. Taxonomy (NCBI): domain Eukaryota; kingdom Metazoa; phylum Chordata; class Mammalia; order Carnivora; family Herpestidae; genus Suricata; species Suricata suricatta. The sequence goes on from NC_043712.1 coordinate 62,616,947, forward strand.
GATAACAGAGTGTAGGAGATGGGGAGGAGATGGTGTGGGTGGGGGCCAGCTATGCAAGGAAGAGAAAGCTTTATATTAGATTTCCTTCCTTCAGGTGACTTACTTTTGAAGACAGACCTTGTTGCCTTTCAAGAAGAGTAGGATGAAGGTTATATTTAGCATGAAGGTGACTTTGTAAAAAGGCAGAAAGAGACACCACTAAACTTAGTTAATATGGAAATAAGAGCTCCTTTTGGAAGCCCGCTCAGTACAGCTCAGTACGTTAGCTGTTCGGTGGTCTAGCTCTCCTCCAGATGTTCCTATCACAGACTGCTTTTCCCCAAGTGCCCTTTTGCAGCAGAACCAAAGGGATCATGTGGGGCTGAGACCTTGAGCCCATATGGGCAATATGAGCTCTGATTTTACTGCCGGTTTCTGCTCTATAAGGCTGTCGGTTTGGGTGCATTTTACAAGGGACAGAAAGACCTAATGAAATGTAGCTTCTTCTTCTTGCTCCCCTGTGCACTTTGCAAAATTAAGAATATGTTTATCAGGTAGGTATTGATTATGTTGCAATAGCAGGCGCACACATACAAGTGCAAGGGATTGTGGGTTTTCTTTTACGTCAGGAGATAAATGATGGAAAAATTTACACCCAACAATATTTGCTTTAAAATCCCGAATAGCCTCAGGTGCCTTCCACCAGGAAAGCCGACACTGTGAATCTTCCATGTCTCTTTGCTGCCTGCCACTCTTGAGTGTAGAAGCCAGGTTGGGCAGTGGGGTGTTTCAGATCCATGGACCGCCGCTTGGAGGCTCCAGAAATGACAGCTTCCAGATGTACGAACCGCCGGATCCGTTTGTTTGGCTTATACACCACAGCTGATGGCGAGATTAACGCTGGCTGGACAAGCTATAGGAGATTTGTCTGGTTTCCACAATGCTGTGTTTATATTTCATTGGGATTTCTCCTTCAAAGCTGACCTCCCCGTGACCCCCGGAGCTCTGTCCACTCAGGCCAAGCTGTAACTTGTCTGCCCTTCTTCTCGTGTTGGGGGGGTCACAATTGTGCAGCGGAAGGGGCTGCTTTCATGGTTTACCAACCCCCCCTCCCCAGCTTCATGCCAGCTAACTGCCTAGATTTAGACCCAGAAGAGTAGTCTTATTTTATCGGGAGGTGGGAGGTGGTTCGGAAGGTGGAGAGGGGGTTGATTTTTAAAAGTCTTTTTGGTTTTTAAAACAAATATGGAAATATTTTTAAATTATTTCAAATTTTTATTTTTTTGCATTTTTTGTAACTTTTTTTAGAATATAACTATTTTTTTAACATATGCAATTATTTTCCATCATTTACAATTATTTCAAATTTTCCATCATTTACAATTATTTTTATTTTTGAGAGAGAGAGACAGAGTGTACATGGGGGAGGGGCAGAGAGAGAGAGAGGGAGACACAGAATCCTTACCAGTCTCTGAGTTGTCAGCAAAGAGCCTGATGTGGAGCTCGAACTCACAAACCATGACATCATGACCTGAGCTGAAATCAGCCACTTAACTGACTGAGCCACCCTGGTGCCCCTAAACTTATTTTAAAGGAACCATATTTAATAGAGGCCATTTTGCAGAAATACAGTATTTAACTCAGCACTAGTGTGATAGCATTTTGAAAAAAAAAAAAAAAAATCCCTAAATAATCGCCTCACACTGGCTCCCAGAACCTCCTCTCCCAACCCCCCTTTACTTCCTCCCACCCTTCTTTCCCCCCACCTACTCCTAAACTGCCCTAATCATTTCCTCCCACTGGATCTCTGGAGTTACTAGTGTGAAATCTGAAATGGTAGTAAATCTGGCTAATCACAAACTGACAGGAGGGAATTAGAAAATGTATTATTTCAAGCCAGCTGTGGGAGATACCAGATGCCAAGCTGCCATTTGTATCCTTGAATTTCTTATCTTAGTAAGGGTTGGTTCCAGGACCTTACTCTCTGATCGGGTCTTGTCAACAGAAGATATACTTCCCCTGTTGAAGAGTCATGGCATTGTATGGACTTTTGAGGTCCCTTGGAATTCATTGACAAATAGAGTGTGAAATAAGGCTTGGTCCCCTGTGTTTAACATGTTGTATGAAATATGAAGAATTGGGCCCCTTAACATTTCTTGAGATGGTAAGTGAAATGTAAGCCAAGACACCCAGGCACCATACTTCAGTCTTTCCATGGATCGAACTCCCACCAAAGGCAAAAGGAACATGGTGCTTGGGTATAGATGGAAGAGGACAGATTGCCTTATCCAAACTTTGGCTGACTCTGCAGTAGATGGTCCATCCTACATGAGAGGTCCCAGAGAGCAGAGGGTTTTGCTCACGAAAACACTTCCCAGCAGTTCATACAGAGGACACTCCTTGGGATTTTCTTAGTGGGAAGCTTCCTTGACTACACAGGCATCATCAGGGTCTTCAGAATATAAGCACTTTTATTACTTGTTCTTTGCTTCCAAACTTTGAATTTGGGCCCTTCATCATAAGACCTATGTATTGGGTTTGTTTCTCTTAAACTGGATTTAGAGTTGTGTTTTGCTTTGCACTTTACATGGCAATATGTTTTTCATATACATATATGTATCTTTAGGTTTGATACAAATAATTTCATCTTCCAAAAACAGTAGAATGTTGCATTGAGAAACTGCTTAACTGTTGTAAAGATCTCTACGAAAGATGCATCCTGTCCACAACCTTTTAAGACTCTATTCTGTTGTATTTGCATTCAGAGCATAGTTGTAAAAGCAGCTGTCATGTGTTAGGGAAACTGTCATTGGTGGGCAATCAGGCACCTGCTCATGAGTGACACGTTTCTTGTTGGGGGAGATTTATAATGCAGGCATAGGGCCTTATTTCTAGAAATCCAGTTGTGAGTTGACCCAAATAGTCCACACTGCATGTGGGTCCCAAAACACCACTGGCTCTGAAGATGAGGCTAGCAAGAAGCAAGTCTCTGTACCATAGCACAAGCTTGTTTTATTCTTGTTAGGATAAATGAAAAGAAACAGTAGGTTTCCCCAATTTATCAACCAATATAGTTTTCAGTTATTGATGAAACACGTACAAAAGTAAGCAAAAGGAATTGGAAGTAGGCTTTGTTAAGTCAGTGTGCATGATTTTTTCCCCTTAAATCATTGCTTAAGGGCTTCTGGCCCCTAGCTCAGGAATCCTGCCCAAAAATGCCAGATGTATTACACAGTCAAGTACTGCAATGTAAACACTGCTCTGTGCCATGAGGCAGGGTGGTCCATCTCCTATTAAAGAAGAGCCAGAGATTGAGAGGGAAAGAGAGAGGTAAGCCCTCTGCTCTGCAGCGGCACAGTAGTGGTCGTGTTGTTGGTGTTTTTGGCTGCAGAGTCAAGATTTGGAACTACAAAAATCTAGATGAATTAGTACTTTTTACTGGCAAAGAAAAGCAGCTTGAATTGGGATGCCAAAGAGAGCAAGATGTGGCTTGGATAATGTTGCTTCATTGGGTCAGATAAGTTTATAAAATGTTGAACCGAATGGGGAGGGGCTGATAGGAACAAAGCCGTTGTTTTCATAGCATCTGTGAGCATCACCCTTTTTATCTGCTGTGAGCTCAGTTGAAAGGTGAGTGAAGGAAGGCAGGGAGGAACTGGCTTCTTCCCCTCCGGCCCTGCCCCCCACCTCCGTGTCTGAGAAAGCCTGCTGGTTTGATGCACCTTCTATGTGTAAGAGGTATCACAAAGCTGCTCTGGTGTTTTGTAGCACTGTGGTGGGGGGTAGCCCAAGATCTATGTTGCAGAATAAATCATCTTCCAGCTTGCTCCCAGTTTCTAGATATCTAGTAAAGCAGCTACTAATGCTGTTCATTTGGAGGTAGGAAAGTAACTGGACGCCTTGGGACGCCCCTCCAAGTAGAACTTGTTTTACAGTGCTGTGGGCAACCCAAGGAAATCGGAACGCCAAGACATTATCTGTACATCCAAATAATCTAATACTAAGCAGTCCTTAGACTTACTAAATTTGGGATGTTTAAACATTAATATGAAGGAATTTTGTGAGTGAGGAGGAAATGGGGTTTCAGTTTGAATTTGAGGAATTGTTAAAACAACCTGCAACCTGCAATAATAATATCCCGATTTTAGAAATCCATTCTGTGGAGTGATCTGAGAAAATTGCTTTTAGAAACAGGGATTGGAAACAGGAATTTTGAGATTAAGGAAAATGTAGGTTTCTTGACTGTCTTTTTTCCCCCCTACCTCCCCCAGCCCTTTTTTTAATGTTTTGAATTCTCCCGTTTCCCCACCTCCATTCCCTGATTTCCTTTGCTCCTTTAATGGGGAAACCATAAAACTTCACAAAATAGACATAAATATCACAAGTATCTTTTGAAATAGAAGCATTCTAAGAGAATAACAACAATTTTCCTTAGCTACCTAAGAAATTATTTCTTTTCCTCTTACCTGACTTTTCCCCATGAGGTTCATACATTGTTCCAATAAGTTTAAAAATGATAAATATGACACCATCATTTTAGGCTACACATGATCCAGAAAAAAATTGCACATTTAATATGTTGCTTAATTGCAAACAAAGCTTGCAATTTGAGAGAATTGGGATTAGGGCTAAATATCTATTAACTGCTCTTTCTAGAGATTTGGGGAATAGGATGACCCTTTTTTTTTCCTTTTTTTTTTTTTAAATAGGCTACAGTTTCACATGGCTCCCAAAAGAAATCTCTCTCCCTTTTTGTTTCCCACACCAATTGATTTATCATTTTGCTTGCAAGCAGATCCAGAATGTTAGGGCAAGAACACACTCACTTTTTTCTCGTAACTTTTTTGTTGCGGACCGAAACCAGTTGACTTGAATAAATTTTTCTGAGGCCTGAATGTAGCCAGCAACGTGGAAAAATCTTGCCATTCAGGGCCGTCTGAATGTACATTTCAGCCACACAGTAAGCTGCATTGGTAGGCACTGGACTGCTAAATACAACCATTTTTCGCAGCAGCGAGTTAGACAGGTGATTAGCATAATTAGCACCGAGCAGCTATACATATGGTAATGCTGAGTGTGTAAATGCCAGCTGCGGTGTAAAATTTATGTCAGGGGTCGGCAGGGCTGTGCGAAAGTATTGTGTTCCAGCTGCAGGTCAGGGCCGCCAAAGCTTACCTCCTTTTCTCTTGTTGGTGAATACGCCAAACAGAAGAGAAAGACAGAAATATAACAGATACGGCTTTGATGGAACAGCCCAGTTCTGTGCAAGAAGGACTGTTCTATAAAACACACACACACACACACACACACACACACATATACACACTTGCACACACTTGCAGAAATCCTACTGCTTTCTCTACAAATTGTGTTTACTTCATGCAGGGTGCACATGAGAGGCAGCCAGGATGCGGGTCTGGGGAGGTAAAAGGGCCAAGTGATTTTCTAGGAGGAAAAGTTTCAGTCACTGAATTTTTAAAAGGCCTTGAGTTGTTCTGTTTCTCTCCATCCTCTTACTGACCGCTCCCCCCCCCACATTGTTTTCCTTCAAATTAAATGGGAACAACCCCACCCCCACCCCATGGGATAGGACCATAATATAAGGTTCCAACAGTGAGGCTCTCTTCCCAAATTGCTTGACTGGTTTTAGCAAAGGACTTTAAGTTTCTTTGTGTTGTTTTTCTGGGGCAGCTCTGCTCACCACTCCACTTACCCGCCACTATCAGACCCCATTACGTCTTTTATAGATAAGAAAAGAATCAGTAGGACTCTGGCTGGAAAGGAAGACGGTCTTGAATGGGTCACACCCTTGGGAATGCATGATGGGGGAATTTATGGCTGTGACGAGTTCATGCATTCTCCCTGCTGTCCCCTCCCCTTTTTTCAGTTGGTGGCTATAAGGAGCTGTGGTGGTGACAGAATATAGTTCACACACCATGCTGACCTGGTGATGAAACTTCCTCACGGCACCAGGGGGTCCTTATGCATCAGTCCCTAATCCAGCTAATCCTGATGGCAACAAAATCATGAAAGTGGCCCCCAGGGAGGGTGTGGGAGATAAAGCAGGCCAGCATGATGTTCCTCAGGGCCCTGGGAGCCTGCCTGTGGAGGTGGGGACTCACATTGTCCTCTCCCCTGTGTGTGCTCAAGTAGGAAGCCTGTGCCAGGAGGCCCAGGCCGGATAATGGCAAGAAGACTGTTGAGAGCTGAGAGGTGATGTCAGCTCCACAGAAGCTGAGAGAAGGGAGCTGGGGTTAATGTTATGCAGCAGCCCAAATGCTGGGGTAGAGAGCCCACAGCCTGGGCAGACACTTGGCTTTTGTTGTCCTGGTTGGGTTGTGTTCTGTTTTTATTTTTTGAATGAAGACTTTAGGAGGCCTTCACTAAGAACTTAAAATTTGTTAACATTGTCGTTAGTCCCCAGATTTTGCTTCTTGGTCCAGCTTTGCCTCTGATCTAGCATGCTACTTTGTGTCAAACCCTCCCAGGCTTGCTCAGCTCCTGCAAAAAGACAGGACTTGACTTTGTATCTACTTGCTTATAGACTCTTGGTAGTACCTGGGCCAGTTCCCAGCGGGGCAAGTGTGCAGCTAGGGGTAGAGCAGAGCTCCATCCCATTCCAGCCTGCCAGAAGCCTTGATTCCACAGGCTGTGGCTTCACTTAGCCTGTCTTTGAGGAGGAGGGGAGTTTGACCACAGCCCTCATTTGCCACAGCAGCAAGTGACCAAAGCAGAATGGGTCTCCTAACAGATGCAGTGTGATCTTGGGAGCTGGTGGCCCAGGAAATAATGCCAGGTGGGGGGTAGGGGAGCTGTGGCAGGCAGCAGGTCCAGTGCGGGCACAGTGCTGGACTGACCTGATCGTGTCCGACAGGGTGAGTGGGCAGCTTCAGGGAAAGCCATTCAGAGAAGCAGCCTGGGCGGTAACAGATGGCACCACAAACAGCTGGTGTGGGGGCCTGTGGTAGGTGCATGCTCAGGCCTGCCACCCCTTCCACGAGTTCCACCCTCCCCACCACCAGCCCCCTCCCCAAGCTGTCCCCGGGGAGGTGTGGGGATGTGTCCTGCTCTTGTCCTGTTTTTGTGGTTTTCACTCACTGGGCTCACTTCATGAAGACACATTCTCTTTGGGCTATCTGATTCTAGCATTTTCCCATGGCAACACCCAAGGGCACAATCCCACGAGGAGAAAAACAGCCCAGAAGCTTAAGCAGCAGTTGGCTAGTCATGAATAAAAGAGATGGCTGGAAGACTGACTAAAACTCACAGCTCAGGAGTTTTCAGCCAATTGCCCAAATTACTGAATCTTCATTTTTTTCAATTTAGAAAATGAGCTGGTGCTAATAATTTTGCAGTTACACCCTTTGGAGATTTGTAGGTTTTCACCCTCACAATAACTAATCGCAACATTGAAAGAAGGACCTGAAGTAACTAAAGGGGAAGAAAAAAAAATCTCTCTAGAGGCTGTTAGATAATTCATGGGATTAATCAAATGCAAATGCTCTGCTTGCATATACACAGACCCCATTTTCCTAATTGGACTCTGAGTGGGTACTTTTCAGGCTGAAAGGGTCATTTGTTTTGACTGATTGACTTTTTGAGGCTTTGGGGAGAATTAATATCTTATACAGATGACTGCCTGTTCCCAAGGCTCTGTATTGAAGCTGTTCATTCATTCATTCCTCTGACGCACTGAGTGTGCGCATGCGCCTGGTGTGCCGAGCTAAGTGGGCAGCGGGCGGTGCCTCCCTGAAAGGACTTGGAATTGACTGGGAAAAACACTTCGTTTGATCCCTCAGATCACCTTTATGTGGATCACAATAAGCTTTTGCTAAAAGTTTTTTGCGTGAATGCCGCAGGCATTTATTAAACTGTGCTGAGGAATGGTACGTGGTGGGAGCACATCATGAGGGGAACATCTCGTGTCTACCATGGAATGGAATAGCACTGGCCCAGAGGCACTAACCTCTGCGTGGAATGGTTTCTTACCTGTGCTGTCCCTTCTTCACCTTGGCAAACCATAATGGTTTGATTTAGGGAGGAAAGGATTGGCAAAACTTGAGCAAAAACTTCCTTGGGGAAGTGATGCTTTTTACCCCACCTCTTTCAAAAAATTGGTTTAAGGCTCCAATTTCTGGAGAATTTGCAGGTAAAGAGGTCTAAACCTGTGTGCCCTCATCTCTCTACCCCCCTCCACTAAATCAGGCCCCTCTGGGGACCCCAAGAAAAACGGGGTCTGTTACTGCCACCCATGAGGTTCTACTGAAAAACTATCTCCTCAGTGGCAGTAAACACTCTGGGAGGCAATGTTGTCCTTTAAATAAAAATGCCGACTGTTGTCCTGTATAATACTCTGATGCATTCTAAAAGCCCTAGTACAGATGGTATATGGAATTCGCACTTCTAGACTCATGTCTTTAGTGCTCAGAAGCCACAGGGTGCTCTCAGGGCAGTTGGAATCAAGGTTGAGGGTCGCTTCTACCTCTTCTCAGCTGGGTGACCTTGGGCAATTGCAGCCTCTTTTCCTCTTCTGTAAAATAAGGGTGATGATACATGCCCTGTGATAAATGAATAAATAACTGAATGAGTAGATGCCCATTGAGCTCCCAGTTCAGGGTTTGGGAAATTTCGTAACACCTTGTTAATACTCAGCGCTGTCTTACGAGGTTAATAGTAGCATTTTCATCCTGTTTCACAGAGAAGGTTACTGAGTCCCAACTGTGTCAGGGACTCATCCCAAATTTCAGTGCTGCCCTTCTGGTCCTGGTCCTCACCACCTGACCAGTCAGTCAGCTTGCCCCAGCTTGATGAAGGAGCAGCACTGAGCAGAATATTTATAAATAGGTAAAGGATGGGGGCGCCTGGGTGGCTCAGTCGGTTAAACCTCCGACTTCGGCTCAGGTCAGATCTCATGTTCGTGGGTTTGAGCCCCGCATCAGGCTCTGTGCTGACTGCTAGCTCAGAGCCTGGAGCTTGCTTCCAGTTCTGTGTCTCCTTCTCTCTCTGCCCCTCCTCCTCTCATGCTCTGTCTCTCTGTGTATCAAAAAATAAATAAAACATTTTTAAAAAATTTAAAAAAATAGGTAAAGAATGAGTGGGAAATGGGTTTGCAGATGGAAAACATACACAAATATAAAAGGCTATTTTGTGTCCTAGGATCCTGAGATAACATTTTTCATGTCTTGTCCAAAGAATTTAGTTGTTATTTTATCGTTAAAAGTTATTGCCTGCAAGAAGGAAAAGAACCTAAGAGGACTTCACAATTTAATAAATATGCATATTTTTTTTTTGCATTGAGCTTTTTAATTCAGATCCCTACCAAGAAGTTTTCGTATCTTTTTGTCACATGGAAGTCTTTAATTATATGGGTTTCTTGCAGAAAAATTAAATAGTGACAACCCTCAAAAAGGGAAATGGGTAAACGTTATTCGTAAGCCACCACACAGCAGTAGTGGCTGTCAGCATTCATACATCTACATCACAAACACTGGATCCTATGGTTCATTCTGCTCAGGAGTCGGAAATAATTATGCAGTATTTCATGAACAGATTATTTTTTAAATAAAAAACAACCTTGACTTTGAAAATGGGACAGAGAAGGGAGGAAAGCCATTTCCCCCAGACTGAACCTGTAACTTCAGTCACTTGAATGGGGTCTGTGGGGCTTCCCACGGACGGAGCCTCCTGCTCATGCGTGATGAGGAAGACTGGCAAGAAAAGAACAGCTCTGGGCTGTCACCCTGTTGTGATTTAGGATAGGCATTTGCTAGGGTAGCAAAAGTCAGGGGAGCACATAAAGTTGCTCTGTTCAGAGAGGTTTCTGTCTCTGGTAGCTGGTTCCAGAGCACTGTGGGTGAATACTGATGTAAGGCCATACGAATGCTGAGCAGTTTATGACATCTGTACACCCGAGAAGGAGCTAAGTCTACCAGTGCAACCAAGTGAATGACATAATTGTAGTCTCACCACGCTCCAGCCACACTGGCCTCCTTTCTCTTCCTGCAGCAAGCCAGCCATGAGGGCTTTCCAGTTGCTGGTTCCTCTGCCCAGGCACTGTTCCCCCAGCTCTTCAAAGCCAGCCTGAATGTTACTCCCATTTAGGTCTTCCCGGGCTGCTTCATTTGAACGGGGCTTCCCCCTTCCACACCACCCGCTAACTCTCATGGCATCACCATCTGTGTTTCTTCTGTGGCGCTTGTCATCCCATGAAATTATCCTATTGACTTGTTTGTAGCCTGTGTGCTTCACTGGCCAGCACGCCTTTTCGAGAAGAGAACATGCTGGTCTCACCCCCCACAGCACCCCACGGTGTAGCACACAGCAGGCACCTTCATATGCTTGCTGGGTGAGTGTTAGGACTGTTTGACACATAAAGGGGATGTTCAAGGAAACTTTTTTAAAGATACTGAATAGTTTTGCAAAAATAATAGGTGGAATGTTAGTTAAATAAAATACAGCCATGTCATATGTAAAAACAAATTGAACTGGTACTCAAAGTAGGGTACATTGTAGATGCTGGAGGACACTTTAGAATTCAGGGTCTTTGAATTCCAGTTGTTCCAATCTACCTATGATGAGAGGCTTGTCTTGGTTTAAAATGATTGTCACATTAGCAAAATATTACATTTATCACTAGAGCAAAGACATGAAGGAAGAAAAAAAGATTTTCGGTTCCAGAGACATGATAGACACCATTATTAAAACATATGCATTTCTTTAAATATGTGTCTTAAAAGTGACAGTGTAAGGCCCCTGAGGTACATTTTATATCTTGTAGGAAATAGCATCATTTTTGAAAATCCCTGTAATAAAATTATTGCTCCATTGTGAGGTTGGTCTGGAAGAGTGCAGAGAGTTCTTTTCAGGAGTATAAACCTTGCATTCTATCTTTATATTTTTGTGTGTGCTGGTCTCTTGGGTCCTCCCCTTCCCGCCTATGGTTACAGGTAGCTGGCAGCTGCTCTACTGCAGGGGGGCCGGTGTGGGTGTCTGCAGTCCCACTCAGTGGTGGTTGTTTGTTTTTACCTCGTGGTTTAATTCACCTGTAGCTTCTAAGCTTCAGGAAAAATAAAGAAGGTAGGACTTTGTAAGCAGAATGAGGGATCATGTGCTGTGCCAATATGCTTGAGGAGCTGGTAGAAAGAGAAATGATTTATAGGTGTGGGGCATTGATGTCATATAGCCAGAAAAAAAGGAAGGAGTTGAGCTTTTTTTCAAAAAGGCTATTTGGAGATCCTTGGCATGGAGCTCTGTAGCTTTTCTGAAGTGACCTCTGGACTAATAATTTGGCTTTATATCCTCAAACGGCCTTTTTATCTCCAGAGAATGTGGATTGAGTCTAATTCAGTGCACTAGTTAATTGGTTGAAATAATGCATTGTGATTCCTGCCGGAAGGAGCCAGACCCTGCCTGCAGGCAGCTTTAGAAGAGCATCCTGAAAAGGCCCAGGACTTCATGTAAATTTATCCTTTGTTGCAAGTTTCCTATGTTTTCCTGTGGTCTTTCTTTAACTTCAAATTGATTGCTGGAGCCTCAGCAATTCCCTAGGGCATTTGTCAAAGTTTTCTGCAGAAGGAGTCTTAATACTCTCTGTAACCTAACCGATTGGTAATTTCCTTCTCTCTGTCCCTCCCCATTCTTCCTTGCCCCTCCCCACTCCTGGTCTCCTCTCCCTCACCCTCCCGTCCTTTATCCTCTTTGACACACCCAGCAGTGTGTTCGGCCTCACCTCATAGTATTCCGCAGTGGCCTTGGCCATCTGTGTGGACCCGAGCACATGATCCTGCCAGTCTGTGAATCTGGACTAGCTTTCCTAATGAGGGCATTATTTGCTTTTTAGCCTGCCCCCTTGTTTATAAAATATGCCAAGAGAACTAAACAGCCCGCTGTTCCCAGTACTTACTTACTTGCCCAAACCAAATGTTTATGTCCTTGAATGCTAAACTTGAAGAAAAAGGATTCCTCCTCGTGGGAAAGCTTACCATGATTGCTGAAGGCTCTTTCTACACTGTAGCTGAAGGTCTGTTTTCCAGTAAATATACAACTTACCAGTGACTTTAGGAACTCTTCAGACTCACTGTTCAGACTGATCAGGTGGCCTTGGAGTGTGTGTGTAGGGAGTGGGAGAAGGGCATGTGGTGCTGCTCTAGGATTCTTTCTCTGCCTCCCTCCTGGGCCCTTCTGGAACAGCCTCTTCCCTGTGACCATACTGGATCAAAGCACATTCTCCAGAGCATTCCCAACTGCATCCCCACATGACTACCCTATTGGGGAGTGAAACTCCCTTCCCCCCATACCTCCCAGGCAGGTCCAGCATTCTGAGGTTGGCTTATTCTAAAACCATAATTGGAATATAACCTAAGACCTGAGAAGGAAAGCAAAAATTATACCTTATTGCCCTGGCCTGGAGCATGCTCACTGTGGCCGGCCTCCTAGAGAGCCAGTTGCTACTTGGGCAAGGCTTCTAGTCTCTGCAGCGGGTTCAGGATCACCTGGGGAGCTTCTGGAACACAGGCTGTCTGCTCACAGGCAACTCAGAACCTGGCACCTTTGTTTCCAGGACGCTGACCAGGTGAGTCTGATAGAGCCAGGACCCAGAGACTGGCTGTCCTGGCCACAGCCGATACATTTGGTTCCTCTCAAGTACATCTGATGTGAATCACATTATTTATCTTCTCCTGGCAAGTTTTCTGCCAAACACACATTTGCCTCCTTTCTTTGTTTCTTTTTCAACAGGGAGAAACATTTCCTTCTTACCTTTGCTAGATTATTTAGGAGAAGAGTGTAAATTGAAGCCATTTATCTTGAAATGTGCTGCAGGGGCACATTGTTTACACAAGTGAAAGAAATTGTAACAGGGGTATTTGGTCTGGTCTGCTAGGAAAAGGTGTCTCAAGTTTTCCTTCCCCCTCCCCCTTTATACATCTGGCGCATTAGTTAGAAGGTGCACAAAGCAAGTGTGCAACAGTCAGGACAGTTGCTCATAGGCTTAGTGAGTACTTTTTCTGTTTGTTTTTTTATTGGTGAAATGAACATTGCCAATAATAATAAAGTGAATGTTACCCCCCAAACATCAGCCCTACGTTTTCATGACCAGATATAATTTATCACGTATCCTGTCCCTCTTCGTGAGATAACAGAGCATGAATTCACGGGGATATTGCTGTTCTAATTGAACCCTGTACATATTTGTCAGTTGGTGGACGAGTAAGTCGCGAATTAAACTATACTCGGCAGAAGATTGGAGAGGAGGCTATGTTTAATCCTCAACTCATGATTCAGACCCCGAAAGAAGAAGGTGCTAACGTCCTGACCACCGAAGCTCTCCGACAGCACCTGGACTCGGCACTCCAGGCCAGCCGAGTCCATGTATATATGTACAACAGGTAAGGTGGCAGGAAGAGGCTGCTGGTTTTACTAAAAGTGGTTGCACTGGATATAAGCTTCAAGTGTTAGTTTAAGTAGTTTCTAATAAATGTGGTTTTCTTAAATCTTGAATTTCATTTCTAGAGTTTAGTAACAGATCATATACGCTATGAAGTATTTTCGCTATCGTGGCACTATCTACCCAAATGAATATGAGTGTTCAAGCAGCCATTTGGGTGGCTATCAGCCATTCTGAAGATCTTTCATGCTTAAGATCTTTTTGGAGCAATTACATTTTGAATTGCCTTTAGTCAACTTAGAATGAGAAAAGAGGGACACCTGAGTGGCTTAGTTGGTTAAGCATTTGACTTAGGCTCAGGTCACGATCTTGCAGTTCGTGGGTTCAGATTCTGTGTCTCCTTGCCCTCTGTCCCTCCCTCACTTGCATCACTCTCTCTCTCTCAAAAATAAATAAACATGAAAAAAATTTTAAAAGAATGATAAAAATAAAAGAAAATTTACTTCTGGTTACTTTGTATTCACCACAGATACTCACAGTTGGTACTTGTCACAAAGCTTATAGCAGGTTGAGTTACTGTTGTGAATTCTTGCTGACATGTAGGCAGATATGGTGGACTCATAATACAGCTTTACAAAATATTTCCCTTTAGTTTCAAAATTAAATTAACAATACTGTGGGTATAATAAAAACATATGAAGAGTTCTGGAATGAAACTGACAGTCCTTCTTTATTTAAACAGTATGTTATTCAGGTCAGGGCCACGTCTTGTCCATCCTTCAACCCCAGCAGTTAGATCAGAGTTTGTTGATTGATAACTGCCAGATTGATATGTTTGACTTGGATCTTCTCCCTGAACTATTGGAATGACAATCCCTAAACCCTGTTTTCAGGGTACCACTCAGTTGGCATCTGCCTAACCCCAACCTATCCCTCACCTCTTAACTTAGTGGTTGATGATACAGGTTTTCATAGGAGAGGTGAGGAAGTGCCACTATAGACCTATTCAGTGGCCAGGGAGAATGAGGAGAGAGAATAAAAGGAAAATCTGTACTTGTCCCTGCTACGGTAACCTCCATTCCCCATGGTCTTAACTGGATTGTCTCTAAGACCCATCTAGCTGGGATAGAACCCTAGAGTCCAGCTGGAGTCACATAGCTTTGCTCTTGTTTCCTCATCTGTAAAGTCAATTACTGATCAAGTGCTGTCTGTTATCCTCAGGAGGTTCTGAGAAAAAGATATATAATGTATGAAAAGGAAAACGTAAGGAGGTATTCTAGCATTTTGTCAGGCACACTTGGCCAGTGAGCACATTCCAATCTTCTTTTTTATAATAGTTTATTGTCAAACTGGTTACCATATAACACCCAGTGCTTCTCCCCACAAGTGCCCCCCCTCCATGACCATGAACCCCATCCCCCCTCCCCCTCTCCCTTCAGCCCTCGGTTCGTTTTCAGTATTCAAAAGTCTCTCATGATTTGTGTCCCTCTTTCTCCCCAACTCTCTTTCCCCCTTTACCTCCCTATGGACCTCTGTTAGGTCTCTCCTGTTAGACCTATGAGTGTAAACATATGGTATCTGTCCTTCTCCGCCTGACTTATTTCGCTTAGCATGACACCCTCGAGGCCCATCCACTTTGCTACACATGGCCCGATTTCATTCTTTCTCAGTGCCATGTAGTAGTCCGTTGTGTGTATATACCACATGTTCTTGATCCACTCATCAGGTGATGGACATTTAGGCTCCTTCCATGATGTGGCTGTTGTGGACAGTGCCGCTGTGAACGCCGGGGTGCATGTGCCCCTGTGCCTCAGCACTTCCGCATCCTCTGGGTAAATCCCCAGCAGGAGCACCTCCCAATCTTACCAGCACATCCCTCCCGTTCCACGGTGGAAGCAAGTCTCCAGGGCAGTTTTGCAGAACTTGCAAGTGGAGACCCTCTAAGGAATCTGCCCAGAAGTAAGGTCCAGGGCCACTGTAAACATGCTGACCCATTCTTAACACAGTGGGACCCTACCTTGACGAACTTGTTAGTTACACACTTAAGAGGAAGATGTGAGTGTCCATATAGTGAAAGTATATTCTTAACCTGGGATGGAACGAGAGGACTTCTATGTGTTAGAATGAGCTTTCAAGAACATCTAGTTCAACCCATCTCATTTTTAGGTGAGAAAACCAGGAATTAGATTAATTAGAACATTTATCCAAGTTCACACAATTTTTTAAACACTAGAGCCAGTTTTCAAACCCTTTCTTCTGGCTCCAAGCCAGGGTTTGTTTTAAGGCACAGCCATGCCCTTCTCAAGCAAGTATAAATGAGTTCACTGATCAAGTGATATTGATAATCCACTCATGCTAGATGGGCTGTGTTGATGCTATGTGGAGTTCAATATAAACATACACATGGATGCATGAATAGGTGGGTGGGGGGGTGTGTGAGTGGATGGAAGGATGGATGGAAACTTGGGCCCTGCATTCAGGAGCCAATGGTCTAGTTAGAAAGAGGAAAGATATCATTATAGATGGGCACATACAGAGCCAAACACGGACACTCCCCAGTCCAGGTGCTCCATGTGTCAAGCAGATCAGATCAACAGTTCATGAGAAAGGGGTCATTTTCAATAGCACTGGGCCAAAAAAAAAAAAAAAGGCCAATGGGAAGGTATGACATTTCAGTGAGGAGCCTGAGGGATAGATGTGAAGGTTCCACAGGGAAGAGGGCTAAGTCCAGAACATTCCTTTGGGTGACCAATAAAAAAGAATGAAAAAGGAGACCAATAAAATAGAGCAGTTTAGAGCGACTCATTTTTTTTTCTCTTGGATTTCCCATCCCTATCCTTTCCAAATTTCTTTTTTCAAGTTAATCTCCCTGATACACTTGGAAAGGTATGTGCTTATAGAGCATTTTTCTAGAGATGTCAGAATTTTGTAGTATTCTATAGATAGATGATAGATAATAGAGAAAATTGGCAATCAGTGTACTTAATAACATTTCTATAGAACAAAAACAAAAAACTGTAAAGTAGGAAATCTGTCTACCTGGCAATGCTGTTTACAGCATTCATGGTTCAGAGTAGAATTCATTTTGAACACTGTCTATTAATAAGGACATTAACTGACAGTGAAAAAAAAGTCAGTTATATTTTCCCACCTGAATATATGTTAATGCATTATAAACCTTACTAATTAGTCTCCACTTATTTTGAATTTGTTATAACTCAACTCTGAATTATCTGCCCTGAAGTTGTTCAGTGTTTGTAGAAAAGCAGATTAATGGTGTAAACAAGATTATTGGGAAAGCACTTAAGAAAACAGGACTTTTCAAGTACTTTGGTAGCATTCATTTACATAGACACCCACATGTTACTTACAATTGAGTATTATCTATTCATTAAAGTAAGCTTGTTGAGTCTTGCCAAAAGTTGTGTTCATTTTGACAGATACCTAAAAGTGATAGAAATTGCAGTTCTTTCTATATGTTTTATAGTTCTGATGTTGCACGGATTTCCATACTTTATTACAGTGAGAAATATTAGTCTCTCTCTTTTAACAGGCAGTGGAAATTGGAACATTTGTGTTATAAATCCGGAGAACTAATCACAGAAACAGGTTATATGGATCAGGTATATTTTCTTTTTTTGCATACAATTCTCAAAAAGTCTTCAATGGTATGCATTACCCTAATATGTGTCCTATTTTGAACTTTGACAGATAATAGAATATCTTTACCCTTGTTTAATTATTACACCTTTGGACTGCTTCTGGGAAGGGGCAAAGTTACAATCTGGGACCGCGTACCTACTGTAAGTGTGTGATAACATTTTCTGATGTCTGATTTCTGAACTTTAGAATATTTCTATGATGTTACTTCACCATTGTTTATTCTATTTCAGTTTTGAACAAGAAATAAAAACATTGCAATTCCCTGGGCCTTTTTTGAATGAATAGTTGGGGGAAAGGGGACTTCAGCAGAATGTTTTTCCTCTTTTCAAATAAAAAGTTCTGAAGGCATCATTAAATTTCATTCATTTTAACCAACCTATTTATATGCAAATAAAATGCAAATTGTTTCAGAGTATGTATGATTTTTAACTCTTTAATAAAATGTTTGCAGTTTTACTGACCAAGCCCTTCCATAGGTTTAGTTTATTTTTTAAGCAGAGAATTTATTAGTGCATACATGTCAGAATTAAACATATTGAATTAAAGTTCAAGATCTTCCTGTGAAGTAAAATACTGGCCTTTCTTTGGATCACGTTAATGGCATTTAAAGGGGGAAATCCGCTATCTTTGATGGCCGTGGTAGGGGCTTCACAGTTTAGCAGTTGGATATTATATACACAGCGTCGTTTAAGGAATAATTGTTAATCAGTGTAGACATTTTCAGTTAATTATGCAAGAGTTCGTGCTTGGGTTATTGTTTCTGTCCTAGCTTGCACATATCTGCAAAAGCAATTTGCAGTGGCCATACCCTGACCTTCAGTGTACAGTTTTAGATGGGAAATAAGGGGTTTTGTGTTTTCTGGTTGGGAGATTCTGAATAATGACTTCAGCCTGGTTAAGCAGCTACAGTGTGGTTTGAACCACATAACAGGCAGCCAAAAGCCTTTCTGGTCTGTCAACAGCACAAATTCAAAAGTGAGTGTGGAGGGAAGTGGCCTTGATGGTGGTGATGGCAGAGGCAGCGGGGGGCTTTCGGGGTCGACTGCCAGGCTGTCAGAGAGAGCTCATAAGTATGGGATTATTAAAGGTAATGGAGATCAAATATTTTGATTGATGACATTTACAAAGTATTTATTAGGCTGGCAAGTGCTAATTTGACATTGTGATTCCCTCTGCCTCCCACCCCCACTAATTTTGGATCTCAGTCTTATGCTAGGAAGTGCCCCTTTGACTAATTCTTATTCTAGGTATTAAATATGACATATCAGCCAGGAAAGATTCTTTGATCTCCTTATTAATTTACAAGCTCTCTGTTTGGCGTTTTTATTCATGAATTACTTTCCTGACTCAGGTTTGCACAGATACACTGGAAAGGAGCATTTATTTTGTATGCCAGGGTCCCAGAATTGCAGCACTACCAAAAAGCCTCGTGCAATCCAGACACAATATACACGGTCTTGGAGGCTTGGAAAAGAGGTTTGGGAGCCTCTTTTCATGGTTTCGCATCCTAATTTCTTTCACAGAGGTAAGCCTCCTTTGCAGTGGACAAACTTTGACCCTTTGGAATTCCTAGAAGAGTTAAAGAAAATAAACTATCAAGTGGACAGCTGGGAGGAAATGCTGAATAAGGCCCAAGTTGGTCATGGTTACATGGACCGGCCCTGCCTCAACCCGGCTGATCCAGACTGCCCTGCCACCGCCCCCAACAAAAATGCAACCAAAGTGAGTACAGTCATTGATTCTTCCCTAGAGACAGAGAAAAACTTGGTGTCTTTTCCCCATTTTGATTCTATTATTTTCATTTTTAAGATTTGATTCTCAACAACCGTTTTTTGTCTATGGAGCTAAGTTTGTTTATAGAGCTAAATTTTGCTGTAAGATTTGCCATACGCCCCCTCATTAGCCTTGGTATTAATGTTCTCTCTGAAACAAATAAGCCGTTAAAGCACTGGATTTTAGCAAGGCATGTGACCTGCCTACTGATTCCCATAATTATGTGGCTGTCTTTTTATTTTAGCCTCTTGATGTGGCCCTTGTTTTGAACGGTGGATGTCATGGATTATCCAGAAAGTATATGCACTGGCAGGAGGAACTGATTGTGGGTGGCACAGTCAGGAATAGCGCCGGGAAGCTTGTCAGGTAATTTAGCATACGGAGGAAAAATCCGAGCCATCTATTTTTTGTCCTTTCCTCAGAAACCACTTCCCTTCTGACATCTGCAAGTGTATTTGTATTAATACCTAACTGTCATCCTAGCTAGCCGCCTGCTGTAATAGAATCTTAGGAAATATTACTGGACCAGACCATCTTGAAAGAACACCTTGTGGGGAATTTTTCAAGAGGAGATTTGTTGTTTTCATCAAGAATAGTTAGTGACTGCAGGTCTTTAGAAGACCTGTTAGGTAGAAAATTGGGGCAAGTACAAAGTGGGCAGGCGACATTGGTCATAACCAGGGGGGTGAAATGCTGTGACAGCTCAACAAGAATGATCCTCTGTGCACTTTCGAACTCCGCTCTGTCAAGCATCAGGCTCTCTGTCTGGGATCTGTCCCTTGGGAGAGCCGTCGTCTGGGATTTCTGCACAGGCAAGCATGCAGTGCTGAGCCCAGCATATCTGGTCAAGCTATCGACTCCCCTACCCTTCCTGTTTCACTGAATAGAAACTGAGAAAGGAAATTGCCTATTAATTTAATTTCGGGGTATATCTGTAAAAGGTTTGTAAGGTTATACCTTTAATATGGTACATCAATCTATTAAATAAAATAACCATCAGGTCCCTGTTTAATGGAAACATGTGCTCATATAGAAGAAGAGAATGGCCAAAGTGAGTTGGGGGCGCTGGTTTATGATTTTAAGCAGTGAGAACTACTTCCTGGAAATGCTCATGTTGTGTCTTTACCGCCTGTCACAGTGCCCATGCCCTGCAGACCATGTTTCAGTTAATGACTCCCAAGCAAATGTACGAACACTTCAAGGGGTATGAGTATGTGTCACACATCAACTGGAACGAGGACAAGGCAGCAGCCATCCTGGAGGCTTGGCAGCGGACGTACGTGGAGGTAAATTGTTGGCATTGTGGCGCCCATTTTTGAATCTGGGCACAGACCCCTTAGTTACTAAATACTTCATTTTAGCAATGTTTTAAAACATTTTTTTTCATTAGAATTTATTTTCAAAACAAATTGTCATTTTGGGGACTTGGTGTATAGAAACTTTTCTTCCTTTCCGAGACATTGAAAATCTTTATGTCTGGGTGATGCTAATTCTAATAGGGAAGCCTGAAACTGAGTGAACCAGTTCTGAACTCCAGAGCTAAGGCATAACAGTGTTTAGAAAAAAAACAAGATAACAACACTTGGTTAGCAAGAAAAGGTGTCTGGAAAACATTAGCAAGGTATAGAATCCATTCACAGCTGCAGTCCCTTTGGTTAGGTCATGTGACAGGAGCTGGCCTTTGTTTCCCAAGCAGTGACCTCTGCAGAGCTGCATGTGACCTTTTAAAAGTGGCCAGCAAATGAAGTTGGGAGGAGTGGCCATAGGAATGAGTTGTTTAGGGTTAGTGGGGAGCCGAGGGGACCCACAGATCAGTTGTACAGTCGCAGAGAGGAGAATGTGTGGAGTAAATAAAGCGCAGAGTAGGCTTCAAGGACTCTGGCTCACTGCAGCACCAGATTCTCACCTGATTAGCAATGGCCTTCATTGTCCCAGGCCCAGGGTCATTTCATGTTAGTCCAAGTTCAAACCTGGATCATGTTGAACTCTTTTTAATGCATCAGAAAAAAGTGAGGGTTGAGTGGAGGGGGCATGTCCCCCAAGGTCTGTGCTATCTAAGCCCATCGAAGCTTTAATTCCATGTTGGACTTTATCCTTATGTTGTAACCACAGGTGGTTCATCAAAGTGTTGCTCCGAACTCCACACAGAAGGTGCTTTCCTTTACCACGACGACCCTGGACGACATCCTCAAGTCCTTCTCTGATGTCAGTGTCATCCGAGTGGCCAGTGGCTACTTACTGATGGTAACACTGAATTCAGTTCTCAGTGGGGGCGGGGGGGGGGGCGGTTGGTGTGGTTTTTTAGTTTTTATCTTTCCATGAGCGCTCCTGCTTTTTAACTGCTCTTAACACACACGTGCATCCAAGACAGAGAGAGCTCAGCTTCATAACGGTTTCAAAAGTGGTCATGTAAAGCATTTTCTCCCATTTGCAGTTTGCCCATCTCTGACTTGTATCATTTCATGTGATGTCTGTAATGTAAATTTTTTCTTGTTGTTGGATTCAATGAGTTCTACTTTTTGGTTTGGGGTGATGGGTGGGGGAAAACATTAGAATCCTTATACATTCTAATGTTTGGTGTTTGTTTTGTGTCTCCCCCCTGCCCCCCAACCCCCTTTCGTTCCTTCACCTGCCCCCCACCCTGTGGTTCTGCTCGCAGCTTGCCTATGCCTGTTTAACCATGCTGCGCTGGGACTGCTCCAAGTCCCAGGGTGCCGTGGGGCTGGCTGGCGTCCTGTTGGTTGCACTGTCAGTGGCTGCAGGATTGGGCCTGTGCTCATTGATCGGGATTTCCTTTAACGCTGCAACAACTCAGGTACTAAAGGAGCCATCCATCCACTTGTTTGTTGACACCCCTCCCTAGGCTTGGCCCAGTGGCCTCCTATGTGTCCCTGTCACCTAAAGAGTCTTTTGGCCTTTGCCACAAAGATGCCACACTTCGGGGGAGGGGGTACTGCCCCAAAGTGGAGCACTTGGCAGTGGACTGGGATCTGAATAGGCTTGTTGCTTGGTAGAGACACTTCACTTATCATTGAAATTAAGACCATTTATTAGAGCCGTGATTCTCAAACTTAGGTGTTTGCTAGAGTCGCCTAGAGGACTTGAACAACTCAGATTGCAGGGCTCTATCCCGAGTCTCCGGTCACCGCTTCTCAACAATGCTGGTCCAGGGCTCATGCTCTGGGAACCCCTGCTTTCCAGGAGTTAGATTCCTTCTCATTTATTAGCTTTAAAAAATGTAGCAAGGCTTAGAAATAGAAATGAACAAAATCTCCTGTGTGCTGAAACGGCTCAATCTGGGGGATTTAAGCCTCAGAGAAAACTAGATCCTACCCATGAGTTGTCCTTTGGGGAACTTGGGGGGTTCTGGGGGCAGCGTTTTCAAGGGCTCAAAAATGAACAGAATTGGGCTTCACACGTCTAATCCATTGCCTTTTGTTTTTGCTGCAGGTTTTGCCATTTCTTGCTCTTGGTGTTGGTGTCGATGACGTCTTCCTTCTGGCACATGCATTTAGTGAAACAGGACAGAATAAAAGAATCCCTTTTGAGGTAATAGAAAAACAAAGGAAGAAAACTTTGGGGATAGCCAAGCTCCCCTCTGCTCTTGAGTTTTTGTCCTCTAATTTTCTTTAATCTGGCCCAGTAAATACTTCAGTCCCAAGTCAGTAGAGGGTACTGGCTCTAAGTAAGTAAAAGAAGTTAGAAGACTCTCAGAATACTTACTCTAAGGCCCAGATTTATTTTTCTGTTTTGTGTGTGCGCGTGTGTTTCACTTTGTCCCCATCATACCTTCCCCACGTTGTTTTGTTGTTGTTGTTTATTTATTTATTTTGGGAGAGAGAGAGAGAGCAGTTGAGGAAGGGACAGAGAGAAAGAGAGAATCCCAAGCAGGCTCCACACCTTCAACACAGGGCCCGATGCGGGGCTGGGACTCACGAACCGTGAGATCATGACTGGAGCTGAAATCAAGTGAGAACGTTTAACCAACTGAGCCACCCAGGCGCCCTCCCCCACACCTTTTAAATCTGAAAATTTTACTTAAATCATTATCTGGCAGCTCTGTGCTTTGGACATCGGAGCCACAAACAACACATGACTATGTAGATAGTACTGAGAATTTTCTCAATGCCAGTGTTAGGGGGTAAGGCAGAGATTGGCCTTTCTTTCTTATACCCCGAGGTCAGCATTATCGACTCTCTGCTGTCTTTCCTTGTCATATATGTGAGTTGTTCACACGGCCTATGCTCGCAGGGCACTGTGCCCTGTGCACTTCTCAGCACTGTGGTTTCTCATGCTCAGGATAGGACTGGGGAGTGCCTCAAGCGCACAGGAGCCAGCGTGGCCCTCACATCCATCAGCAACGTCACTGCCTTCTTCATGGCCGCATTGATCCCAATTCCCGCTCTGCGGGCATTCTCTCTGCAGGTGAGTCTCCAGTGATGAAACCTGTGGTGAGCACCCCACATCACCTTTTCTCCATTAACACACTCCCAGTACCACTGTAGTGTGTCAGCATATGGAGCTCCTGTGGGTGGGTGCTTCTTTAAGCAATAACACTGACAGCCCAGGGTTCTAACCTTCCTTTCAGTCCTGTAGCCCAGATGCCAGTAGGCGGATGCTTATGGCCTGGGTGTCCCTGAGACCTGGTGCCTTAGGGAGTGGCCTTTACAGTTAAACCAAAAGGGCACCAGGGCTGCTTCAAATAGGATGCTGGTAAGCCCCTGCTCCAGATACCCAGAAGTCCTCTGGTCTCATCCACAGTGCAGCCAGCTCCTCGCAGTCCCTGCTTCTAAATCCCACTCAGTTCCTGGGCTTACTCCCCTTCCTCATGGCCACCTCAGCCTCAACATGCCGCCCTCTTTCTGTTTCCCTAAAGCAGCCTCGACCCAAGGCAGTTGTACAGAACAGACTTCATTGACTATGAAGATGAGGTTGTAGTATAGACCAGGCTAGGTGATCACTTAGAATTGAACAACATGGGGGTTATAATGGGGTGTAGATCCTCCCCCATTCCTGCAGTCAAATCTACATATAAGTTGTTTTTTGTTTTCTTTTGTTTTTTGAGAGAGAGAAAGAGAGAGGCAGAAGGAGAGGGAGAGAGAATTGTAAGCAGGCTCCACATCCAGCCCTGAATCCTACATGGGGCTCCGTCTCACAGCTGTGTGATCATGACCTGAGTCAAAATGAAGAGTCTGATGCTTAACTGACTGAGCCACCCAGGTGCCCCTGTGTATAACTTTTGACTGTCCCAAAACTCAACTACTAATAGCAGCTGTTGACTGGAAGCCTTACTGATAACATAAACAGTCAACACATATTTTATGTTACATGTGTTACATACTATATTCTTACAGTAAACCAGAGAAGGAAATGTTATTAAGAAAATCCTAAGGAAGAGAAAGTACTTTTACAGTGCTGTGCTGTATTTATTGAAAACGGTCAGCCTCTAAGTGGACCTGTACATTTCCAACCTTTGGTATTCAGGGGCCAGCTGCATTAACTTCCACTGTGCAAATGTATTGGCCACCCTCTGCCTGCAGTAGGTTCATTGGTGGGCCCTTGCTTGCCACCTCTCTCCCTAGTTCCCCCACAGTCTCTTCCATCCTTTCCTCTCCCTTCTTGTAGTCTCCTAGTCCCTTCTCAGGCTACACAAAAAGACTCTTCCTTCCTTATGCAGAGCAGTTTGGCTCTCCTGCATTGTTCTCCTTCAAAACGAGGCCCTTTCGCACATAGAGGCCATTAAGATATTTTCTGAACAAAGAGATGGCTTATATGACCAGTAGGAATGGAGAGCTCCCTCAGCTGGGGCCATGGCTATGGTCCATCTGGTCTGTGCATGGCCTGCAGGGCTGGCTGCTTGAAGCCCCCAGGGATCCAGAAATGGGTCAGCACAGCAGGTGAAAGCCCACCGCCCACTTTGAGCTGTGGTCTTCCTGAGCCCGAGATGGTTTTGGGTTTTGATATCTCAAAGACACTATTGCAGTTTTGTGAATTAAATTCAAATTTTCAAGCTTCGGCTATTTTCCAAGAGAGAAGCAGTGGCTTTCCCCCTTTTTCTCTTACAGTATGCTTTGTAATTTATGAGATGGCCAGGTTTTTATTTTATTTTTAATGTTTATTATTTTTGAGATAGAGAGAGAGAGACAGAGAGCAAGCAGGGAAGGGGCAGAGATAGAGAGACATACAGAATCTGAAGCAGGCTCTAGGCTTTGAGCCCGACGCGGGGCTCAAACTCATAGACCTCATGACCTGAGCTGAAGTTAGCCACTTAACTGCCTGAGCCACCCAGGTGCCCCAAAATGGCCAGGTTTTTAAAGGAAACTACCTTTGGTGTCACTTTTTAAGCCATTAGTACAGCCAGCTTCTTGATGCTGCTTTACTCTTGTTAATCACCGAAAGGTGATTGTGACCAGGAAGAGAAATGGACAGATGATAAAGATGTTTCTCTTTATACTTTTGTCAACAGACTTTGCCCTTCTGCAGTCTTGATATCTGAATTTCATTTCACTAATGGCTAATAAAGACCCAAGCAAGTAATGATCCTACTGCATTTGGGATGCTAGACTTATTTAATATTTAGTGTAAGACAGAACAGGAAAAAAGATTCTTGTATCAGTCACTATGACCACCACCCGCCAAAGAAAAAGGGTTTATTATTTAAAATATACATATACATATATATGTATATGAATAGAAGTAGTGAGTGAATTAACGAATAAAGGTAAACCTTTAATGACCAAAGCGCAGGGAAATGAAAATCTAACTGCTCAGTAATGTGGAAGATGAGTGGATGTTGCCCGCTAAGTTATGGGTGCAACCAAAGTTCTGGAATGCCTTTTTGCACAGGCATCTGTGTCCCTGCATTTGGTCTCCCATTCTGGTTGCATATATAGCAGATTCTAGTATTGAGAAATTGTTATACTCCTTGGATTAGTGGGACCCTGTCTCCTGCCTCTCCTTTTCTGCTTGCCTTTTTCTCACTGTTCTTTATTTCTGTTCTGCCTCACACTCCTTCTTTTCTTCTGTGTGTCTCTCTCATTTTCTCCTCTCCTCTCTCAGTACACACTGATGATTCATCAAGACATACTCTCCTTTAATGATATCCTATGGTGTGGTGCTGAAAAGCTACATGAGTTTTCCTTACGCCTTTTAGAAACTCCAGTGCGCTAAGTTCTCCCAAGGTAAGCACCTTACCGAGTAGAGATGAGTACTATGGGATTTGCATTTCTATTCCAAGCCACTGGGCTACCACTTTAGAAAATTGAGGACTTGCAGGAGTCTTCATTTATTAAAGGCTGGCTCCCCATAGCACTGGCTCATTCTCTGTCAAAAAACTAACAAAAGCAAAGCAAAGGAAAGAAAAAGAAGATAATGTAAAAAGAAAAGAGAATGTGCCACGATTTTTGCAAGAACCATCAGAAATTTACATTGGTTTCCTTTTAGATATATTGACATTCAAAACTGACCATTATGAAGCTTCTCTTTCTTTTAGTGAACGACATTTTTTTAGTGCCTTTGGGTATTCATTTGTGTCTATATTTTCAGGATATTACAGATTCAGCCTCAAAAGAGAGATCCACAGTGGTTCTGTCCAATAATAAATCCATGTTAATTTAGGATTTTTTCCTGTGGAAGTTTTCCAGTTGTCTAACTTTACAAAAATTAATAGAATTATGTTTTCCCCACAGAAACCATCTTAGACCTCCTGGTCAGTCCCCATCCATCTGTCTGAATACCACCTTTGTACCAGAAAGTAGTGTCATCATCTAATTCTTTGGGAACCAGTACCCTGCACTGGGCTTTGCTGGTAACTGAATGGTGTTTGTTTTCAGTGAGAACTCCCAGAACAGAATGCCTATTTGTTCCAGACAGTACAAGGGTTTCGGTGAGGGCCCCACTACATAGGGCCAGGTTGTCTCCGTGTCACAGCAGGGCCACCATGGGTGCTTTGCACTGTGGAATGCAGAGGGATAGGGACATTTCCTTTAAGGACTGGAATTAGAATTGATTAACAGAGCAAATCATCCCCATCATGTTTTCAGATTTTCTTACAATTTCTTAAATTCCCCTTTGCCCCAGCAATGACATGTGTCCCTTGCTGAGATGACCTCACAATTGGTATTTACTGTTAGTGCACTTGAACAGGTCCTGGAAGCTGGGTCATTGTCTTGTCAGTATATGTCCTCCCTACGTATGTAATCTGCCACTCGACAGTAAGTGAAGGCGGGAACTTTGGAGTTCTGGGGTTCTCCATTTCCTCCACAGACCCCTCTGGTGGATACGGCTGATACCAGATGCGTTCCGCAGGCACTGTAGAGGCATTGGATGTCATTCAGCCCAGACCACCTGGGCCACTTGTGTTCCTCAACCTCAGGAACTTCTGTCCAGAGTGAGAGGCCCAGTGTTCAGTCTGCATTCCACCCCTGAACTCTGAACATGCCTGTAAAGCTAAGGGATTCCACCTCTGGGACTGAATTTTCCTGAGAAATCTCCTTGAGAATCAAACCTGCTCTTCCCAAGACCCCCGAGGTCGGATTGGTCAGGAGTCCTAACCCAGCCTGTGTCTCAGTTAGGCTGAGGGCTTTGACATCAAGCCTGTGTTTAAATTCAATTTACTCTGTAACCTGAGGCAGGTGATCATTCTCTGCACTGCACTGTTGGGTAATAGTGTCAACAGCAGTCATAATGGCCGGCCTGGTTGCTGTGAGGACTGGATGAATCCTGTGTTAGCTCCCTGGTCTCCCATTGCTCCATTGCTCCCCCTTTTACTCCCTTCTCTTTCCCTCAGCAGAATTTTACATGTCCCCCTCAGACACCGCTGGTTGATTTCCTCCACATGGCACATCCTTCCTCCCTGGCCCCACCAGAGTCCTATTTTTGTCTTCTACACCTCACCTCCCCAAGTACCTGCCTTGACCACCCTCCACCCGCCATCCCCACACGCACCCGCACCTGCACTTGCATGTTCTTCCCTCCTCTGAGCTGTTCTGAAACCCTGTGCAAGCTTTAATTACTGTATTGATCAACCTGAATCATAATTTGCTTAAAGGGCTGGCTGTGTGAGTCCTTGGAGAACAACAGGATTTTGACCTATTTCTCTTTTTGTCTTTAGAACCCAGCTTTCAGTACCTTGCCTTTTCTTTTTAAAGTATTTGCCTCTTGGACGAATCCTCCAGGCAAAATAGTGTTTTGTTTACTGAAACAAGTCCGACCTTCCATACATTAGTTCACAGGTTTTCATATATTTTGAGTTGATGAGGAGTCTCGAAGGAGACTGAGAAGGGTTGTGTAATTTTTAGAAGACATGATTATTTTTTGGTTTTGTAGACTTGGCAGGGAATTCATAATTGAAAGGTACCTTTCCAGAACTCAGGCTTGCTCTCTCACCTTGAGCATAAATTCACAATTAGACCTGTTAGGTCTCAGGTTTTTTTTCTCACCTGGAGACATTTACCCAGTTGGAGAATGTTTTAGAACTAAATAGTTCTTTGGAAAACTTCCTAAGAGTTTTTAATTTTCAAAAAGTTTTCTGATGATTTCTTGGTTATTAGCATTCTAGTTGCTTTTTTTCTTTATTGTGCCGCTTCTTTCCACGCTGGTCTGAATAGGAGAGCCCTTTTAACTGTCATCTGTTGACTTTCCCTATTAACAGCCCAATTGTGTAATTTTTCCTGGGTCAGCAGGAGACTTGCCAAAACACTACAGAATCTAGCCCCATGTTTATTCTAGGTTATGGAGTGACTTTTGAATCTGTACTTATTTATTCTCCATACTATAATCACACACAGGAATTTCTTTCTGCCTTACTTTCCTTGACCTTTTATGTTACTGTGCTCACATACCCCACAGGCTACTCCGGAGGCTATTTGGAATGTGCCTATTAAAAACCTCAGGGGATGTGTCTGAAATTGTATTTCATGTTTTAAAGGTGACATTTTGATATACCCAATCTACTTTACATATAAATATTCTAAGTATAAAATCAGAGTTGCGTGAAACTCTTAGAAATGTTCTGAAAGGGGAATGTTTGTTTTAAATTAAACATCTCAAGTATATTCTGTATTCTGCTTTTGTAGATTTGGTTTGGTTAGGTTGCTAGCAAAACGTTCATTTCATTCCTGTGTTTGTACATCATGGGTTCATGAAATTCTAAGAGGTGGAAAGGATCAGAATGACGAGGGCTATTCTAGTCAGATGGTCTCTTAATGATGGAAGAGAAACAAAATGATAAGAAACTCCAACGTCTATCTCAACTTTAAACACTTCAGTAAGGAAGTGAAAGAAAGATGTTGTTTAAAACGTCTTTATTTTCAGGGCAGTCCTATGGCATATTGGTGACCTCTACTTTTTTTTCCCTGCTTCCAGGCAGCTGTAGTAGTGGTATTCAATTTTGCTATGGTTCTGCTAATTTTTCCCGCGATTCTCAGCATGGATTTGTATCGACGTGAGGACAGGAGATTGGATATTTTCTGCTGTTTTACAAGGTACAGTGTCTGGCTGCTGGGACCTGTATTTGTTGGGTATAGAGTGGTAGGGTTTAGAGAAGTCAGCGTGATGGAGGCAGGGGAGGTAACGGGCAGAG